>NC_069133.1:38313562-38618575 GCF_026914265.1 Mya arenaria | reverse complement strand
TGGTAATATTACCATGGCAGTAAATACGATGTATAAAAGAAATTACCAAGGCGGTAAATTTACCAGGGTAAATTTTACCAAAATGTCCCATAATGCAACAGAGAGACGTCATTTTCCCGCACAGCTGTCAGATTGAAGGTATCTTTTTTATAAAAAAAGAACGTCCACATTCCAAATTTATGAAAAAAATCTAAAAGGCAGGTTTAATGACAAAATTCATCAAATCGGTCAAACAAGGTACATGGTAACACTTCAAGGGGTAGGTTTATTCTGAATTCAGGGGTATTACTTTTTACTTGATACAAAACGGTCAACGAATACTGCAGAAAAATGCGAACATTATTGCAATGTTATGCAAGTCATAATGACACAATATATCTGAATAATTTAAAAACAGAAATTAACTGGCAAGAAATTATACTTGCTTACACAAAATACAAAAAAAAATATCTTTGAATAAAATTTAATGGCATCGTCCGTTTTTCTCACGCTGACAGCTAATGAATTTATAGTCAGTTTCAACTTGTCATAGAAATGATGCAATGATTATCATAGAATTGATTCCCTTTAAAGTGATCAATAATTAATATCTTTGATCTTTTATGTACCATTGTTTCAGTATTCCATGTAACTATTTGTTAATTAAAGCTGGGGGTCCATTGTTATATTTTAAACTTAGTTATTGCTGAAATTAAGAATATATGTAAGCAAACACCACTGATTCTATAATGTTAATACAAACACATATTATAAGTTAACTTGATCTTTTCTATATCTCCTATGTGAAGTGTCATTTCTTGAAGAATTCCATTGATTAAATGCTGCATTCAACCACTTTGCAAATTCATAAGATTGTTAAACTACATGCGTCATTTGTATCATATATCAGTTATGTTTATTATTAATGACCAAATGATCTTGAATCTTTTTCTTTGATCTTGTTTGTAACATATAATATGCTTGTATAATTATGTTCCTACCCATAGGCGTGCAGTAACCTCAACTTGGCACTAAAAATGCTATCATGTATAATTACTTAATGAAATTAATTTTAGTGTCTACTTTTTCATGTCATCATTGTTTCTGTTTAAAATAGAATGAAACATGATCTCTTCAGTTATTGTCAGCACTATTTAATAATATTTTAAAATATTTAAAAGCTAAGCTGTCCCATTGTGGATGTCAAATTTAAGTGTTAGAAGTACTTATGCACCAGTCAGTTGTAACCACGCCCCCCCCCCGGGGATAGCGGGGTCTTTGACTTTCGGTCCAGCCAACACCGGCTAAAATCCCCGCCCTGAAGGGATGAACAAATGGTGAAATCCCTGCCAGATGCCCCCGAACCCCAGAGACCCTAGGTAAGGCCCATTCCCCGCACCCTAGTGACCCTAGATAAGGCCATTCCCCGCACCCTAGTGACCCTAGGTAAGGCCCATTCCCCGCACCCTAGTGACCCTAGGTAAGGCCCATTCCCCGCACCCTAGTGACCCTAGGTAATGTCCATTCCCCGCACCCTAGTGACCCTAGGTAAGGCCCATTCCCCGCACCCTAGTGACCCTAGGTAAGGCCCATTCCCCGCACCCTAGTGACCCTAGGTAAGGCCCATTCCCCGCTATATTTAAAGCGATGGCAAAACCACCGCATTCACCCCGGCACTTCCCCCCCGGCTATCCCCGGTATACCCCCGGACCTAGGGGGGGAGGCGTGGTTACAATTGACTGGTGCATTACTAATATAGTCACCATATTTCCATTTTACAGGAGCATAAAGTCAATATACAAGGAGTGTAACATTTATTTTCTATTTTCATTAAACTATAAATGGTCTTAAATTCAAAATCAAAGTCAATTCTTATGTAGATACCAATAACCAGAATAAGCAATCTTAAACATCATATAATACACTAGCGGCTCCATGAAGTTCATTTTGTGATGTTTTCTTGACGGCACATTTGTCATATAACCTTGGTCCTCCACTGGTAGCAATCTAAAGATAAGTAAAATTTTTATAATCATTAAAATTATATGTTGTCTGTGAAATTGGGCGCAGATATGGAAATATGCCCTTTTTTTGGAGGGGGGGGGGTGACGGCGTTCCCTAGAGTCCAATGTTTCTATAAATTTGAAAGGTAAGTTAACAAGAGAGTCGGTGATGATGGCTTTCACAGTAAACAAACCAATTGATATTTTGCTTTCACTTAAATGAAACTATACTGATAATTAACAGAAGATTGTTTTTCTTATTTTTACCTCACTGCTCTTGTTGTCTTTAATCATGTGCCTGTTATATGTTCTATCATCACACTTGCTAGAGCTGGCTTTCGCTGATGAAACGTCTAAAATGATTATTTATATTCAATATCACAATTATGAAATGGTTGTGTACAATTGAACATAAACGTGGTAATCCCAGCATACATTTTAACAAACTCCAAAAATCATACTTGGATATGTTGTCATACCACAGCTGTTGTTTTGATCAAATATACTGGTACAGCAAACTTTTATGTTATCAAGGCACTCTACAGTATTTGGTTATGAACCCATTGTATGCCTCTATATAAAAAAAAATGTAGAAAATGCTATAGACTGAGGTTTGTTATAGAAAATAACGTCATAGCTGTCATTTATTGTTCAATGTTTACAGGCGGTTCAATTTGACTGAAAATATTTATGTGCAAAACACTCAAAATATGTGCAAAGACGGATACAAGTAAGGTCGAGTCCAGCAATCAAGTGTTGGTCTCGAACCATTGCATTGAATTTTGAAAGATTTTGTAATTATGTAAACGCAATACAAGGTAAATACATTCTTAAACTTCAGATTTCTTGCGTCACTGTTTTTGTACATGAAATTTGTTCGTTGGACTATTTATAATGCATTAATTTGTTCACACAGTGGTTATTGGCGATTTCTTACCTCTGTATTCCTGTCTTCTATTGGTATGGATGTAATGGAACAGTTTTCTAAGCACGGAGTTTTAATTTGTCTTTAAAATCGACAAAATGAGTCGTGAATCGAGCGTTTGTTTATGTCTGGTCGGCCATCTTGATTCTGGAAATTGAGACGGTAAATCAATTTACCCACCTCTTGGGGGAGGGTAAATATTACCGCGGTAAATAGCTAGGTAAAATCTAAATTTTGATTAATACAATTGCCTACCGCCAATTTACCAGAAACCTCCGGTAAAATAATACCATGGGTAAATCTGTTTATACAATTGGCTGCAGTTAGAATTTATTCCTTATGCGTGATTGGCTAGTTGGTGTTATCATGTGATATTACCGAGGTATGTGTATAGCTTAGTTATGTCACCCAATTAGAGTAAGCCCTTGTAGCTCAGTGGATACGACTCTGGACTGCAATTTTGGCGACACGGGTTCGAACCCGGTCTCCGACACATTTTTTTTTTTTTACATTTTGGTACTTTTTTACAGTTATCATATCAAGTGTAACACAATCTATTAGATAATTGTCCTGAGATTCGTTACAGAAAAAAAGTTTTTTGATGCCAATCTGTGACAGTTCCTTTAACTACACGGAACGGGTCAGCTAAATATAAGTCAAACGTGAGTGGAGTACCTGATTAAGCGGTGAGAATTTATTGTTCTTCGGGAGAATTTTTTATTTCCAGTTAAACAGGGATGAATGTAAACGATATCTATATACAAAAATAATGAGCTATACATCAGGCTGCGAGGTGACCTGAGCCTGCCCATCAAATATTTCAGACAATAGTAGACTTTCACACCGTCCTATTTGGATTTAAAAAAAAAAGTGAAATCACTTAATATTTTATCAAACTAAAGCAATGTCTCAAGAAGCTTCAATTATACTTAAGGCAAAATAAAAAATGATTTTTGTTTATATTAACAAAACATGGAATTATTACACTATACAATGACACAAACGGTCATTAATTAATTTGTGCGTTTTAAATAAATGTTTGGCTGATGGTCAGTTTTCACACTAAGACCTACTTTAAACCACCGGTGTGGTACTAATAGAAAGGAAAGTGTTTTGTTTTATTGTTAGCTGCTCGACTGTTTGTTTTCTTATTTGACTTGTGGCATGGAACAAAGCGTGTGGAAACTGTTTGTAGTCAAATTGGCTACCTCACAATTATGAATAAACTATTAGTATCGCTTATTGATAACTCTATATTTTCCAGATATTTTATATTCTTATGCGAATGCTATTTGTCTATGTTGATTGATTTCAGTATGTGAGATTACTGTCATTCTGGCATTTAAACCAGACCGAAGTTCTTTGAAATTGTCCCTGTTATCTCCTTCGTATTATAAATGTATGTTTATTGGATTGTTCTATGTTCAAATGTTATTCTATAAAAGTCGGATTTTCTCTGTAAGATCAGTTTAATGTCGATGTCTGTCGCAGATATACCAATAAAAGACATTTATGTACATTTCAATATTGCAAGAATGTGTACGTTTTTGTTTTTTTCTCAACAAATCAGAAATTGATGAATGTTTCATCGACATAATACGTTTTTGTGTACTTTTATTATACAAAATCGAGGTAGACAATACTTTAAGACAGCCTATATAACTTATGTTTTTCTAGCATCATTATCATTTAACGGCTTTATTTGGCAAACTAGTATATTTCAAACAATTTTGTAAACACAATTTCTTAAGAAGCAAAATATGTCACGTGATTTATGTTTATTTTTTACCCTTACGTCCGATCTATATATGTGCTATAACTTTTTATATTTAAATGCAAATGTATCTGACAAGAACTAATGTGCTTTCGGCACAACATAACTTAAGAAAACTGCACTTAATTAAGTAAGAAAGTGCTTAATTGTGTGATAGACACTTAACTTGTTAGTGAAATAAACTCTTAAGGTAATTTCAACAGAATACATGTTTCCTAGATACGAAAGTCAAATTTATCTAACATTGTCAACATGGTCAGCAGTTCTTTACTACTCTGCTGGACCGAAAGCAAAACAAGCCAAGATAATTGCCTTGGATGTTTGTCAGGATGCCTCGTATTTCCATGACTATTTGCAAACTCGTCAAATAGTATCTCACATTTCCGACTATCTATAAACTGGTATGTTCATTTAATTGCAATTCAAACGACAATGAGTCGTCATCGTCCTACATCATGCTGAAGCAACATTCCCTTATATTTGTGTTTCTTTAATTATATTCGAGAAATATGACACCCCGCTGTTTGGCATACGGTAATTTAGGACAGGTCAATCAGCCCCCGAAGAATTATATGGACCGAAATGTTATCCGAGGTCCACCAAACATCTGAAGCGATTTCGTAATGATTAATTAACATTTATTAAATTTTTAATGTTGACTGCTGCCGTTACCCTCTTGACAGAAGCTTTTTGTATTATGATTTTAATTTATGACGACATATTGTAAAAAGATATATTCTTTTTATTAACTGTTAACTGACTTTGAATTTACACTGATTAAGCTATGTTGACCAACAAGCAAAAGTTGGCAACTAGTAAGGTAGTGTTAATAGCACACAATATAAGATAGGTTGACCATTTAATTTCTCAACCAAGCACGAGTTGCAAACAACTCAAGTTTAACAGCACACACGATAAGAACTTTCAGCATCAGCGGAGCAGATGATGAGAAACAGAACATTGCCTGGGTACAAAAGCTCACAAATGTTAAACGTGAAAACTTTGTTACAATATAATAAGGGAGGAAAGAAGAGAAAAGGGACTGCAAGCATAACATTAAGTCTGGCATTTCTGCAATTTTGTTGCGTATTTTCAACATGTTGCTATGCGAAACATTGGTAAATTTTACTTCCATCAGCGGTTAATGATGTTTGTTTGCAACATAAAAGCAATACAAGCATCCGTAATTCCCATTATCTTTGATGTTATTAGATTATCAATGTTTATGCCGAAGGGAATTTCTCCCCATAAAATATTATTCCGAATATCATTATTATAATAGATGTAGGGAGATTGCTAAATCAGAAGCGGCTTTGCACTGTCTGAGACATCATATTTAGAGACTATAGACATTATGATAGGAGTATCAGAGGGAATGAAACATGTGGAGTACGGTATTATTAATTCATAACTAGATATTTAAAATTCTATGATATAATATGCTTTCTGCATTATGACATCAAAGTAATACATATAATTACATGATTAATTATAGTGTGCGAACTCCTCTCACCTAAGAAGTTGTGGGACCCCACCAGGGGTACCTTTTCATGGCCTCTCAAAAAGGAAACGGTACTGGTCAGGAAACTGACACAAGAGTGCCCTTATAAGCTTTGACATCTTCCCACAATATTGCTAGAATAAATGAGCATATAACATACCAGAGTATGAACTAGGGAATCAATTTTGGATCACATATGGTGGACGCTAATGCAGGCGGCGTACATACAGTTGTCCGCTCACTCACCTCGGTATTCCGTATACATTCCTTACCACACTTGCCTCATGTCTCATTTATTACCAAGTGGATAAAACCAAATTTGTCCAATTATGCAGAATTAGCGAATAGTCGCCATTATGTTGAGAAAATTGTTTCTTCTAAATAATATTCTGGAACGACATGCATCCAGTCAAAGAGTTCATAATTTATTCAATATTCTTAGCGACAGAAAAAACATGTTGATTTGACAATTATTTGGAGCTTCATTCTATACACACTACTACTTAATGTGACAGCTGTACTTTCTTGTTTCCAGCCTAAGTAACAAATTAAAGTAGGGAAAGCCACTTAGAAGCAATAAAGGACGTCTGGATTATAATAGATCAGTATACAGCTTTTTATCAAGATCCATCCATTTAACCAAATCCTTTTTTGTCCAAACATCACATATGTTATGATAGTGTTTCATACTTGATGGGAATACGATCGTCCAGATATTGACAGGGGAAGCAAGTTAGATAGTCGCCATCTGATTTTACGTAATTAACATAACACAACGTCTTACGATTTTCCTTCTATACTGCTAGAGTCAGTCGCGAGTATACTTACCCTGTACTGTTGCGCTTCTAAACAACAAATTCACAGCTGTGTTAAATTATATTAAAATGCGTCAAAGCAACCGTTCCTTTCAGTAATTTCTGGCAATATATACCGGTTTTGAAATTATGAATCTAATCTCAAACCCTACTTAGGGCTTATTAAATGGCACAAAGTATATAACAGGATTTACAAAACACAACCTTTGAAAAACGCTTTCAAGTAAGTTACTTAATGCATATGCATACATCTACAACGAAATATGGTGTAAAGGTCGTCTATTATACCGTCACAAATACATTTCCAGAAAAAGGAACGTCTTCAGCACAACAACAAAGGTTCTCCGACATATATATCCCTAGCAAAATATGTTATATTGTGCTTTAAATGTGCTCTCTAACTAGTATTAGTTTCTTAATTAAGAAACAAATCCATGAAAATAACATTAAATGACTGAACAGAAAACAAATGAGCTGGGATTAAATTAATACAATCCGAGTTCAATACATCAATGTCAACTACCAACCAATACCGCTAAGGGATCGTTCAAGGAGAGAAATGCGTTCTGGAAAAAAACCCTAGGACGGTTGAACTATTTACATTATGGTTATTAGAAAGCAAGCTCGGCTTGATTAAAACTGTTCATTTTCACGCATATCGATGTCTTGTTTTACAATTTTTAACTGTTTTGAATTTAAAGAAATGGATTTTGTGTTTCATTAGTAATATTTTTTTTTGTATTTACAAAACCACTATCCTACATTTAAGTATTTACTTTTCTAGATGCTGTAGTATGTTGAGGGGCATGTTGCCATAAATGAGATTTTCTGTATAATTTACTTGAAGAAATTGCCATTAAATTTCAAACGGCATACGAAATCTACAATCACTTCAAATCGGCATCCTACTTTCACTGTAAATTGTCATCCTGCCTTTTGCCATATGGTATGTATTGACACAATTATTAATTATTAATTGCTATCACCCTGTTTTCAACCTTTTTATGATTGTTTTGATTTTTAATTTTATCAAATTTTTACATCAAAATACGTTTATTAAGAATCCCCATGCTTAGCCTGTTAAAGAAATAAAAATGTTTCTGACTGCATACCTTTAAAATACATTTTTCATGTGTATACCGAATACAAGAAAAAATAAAACAATAACAATGTCTTCAGTTAGACAAAACCTATGTGAAATCTGATAAATATCAACAAAATGAACAACCCAAAAGCTGGCCATTTTCAATCCATCAAAGTCAAGTTATGACAAATAAAACCAATTGTCCAATCCTTGGAATAAGTTCGCTGTATAAAAACCTATAATTAAAGAATATTTATATTACTAGGTTGATTTATATGGGGGATGGAAATACTGTTCTTGTTTGAACTATATACAATCCTGCAATTATTTGTTTAGACTTGTTTTAAAATTACTCATATTTTAATTAATCATTTTCAACCTATGATCATACGTGTTTCTTTCATGCTTTTCGATGAAATATGGAATTATATCAATGAAATGTGATATCATCTTCCAAATATATATTTAAACTTTATGTAGCTTATATTACCAACTTGTCAAACATTGCCAACAACCATGCGTGGTCTTTACTTTTTATTTCGAAAAACGACCCGTCTTCAAGCAACTCAGACTGATATCTGACAGTGAGTGATAACTGAATACCCATTTATCATAAAACAAACTCTAAAACTATATTACATCTTTTGTTTATTTACTTTTGTTTTTGTTTACACGTTCGTTCATTTCGCATTTGCATACAGCAATTGGGAACCAGCGTGATTTTTGTCATGTATTTATGCCCTGTTCAATTTAAAACAAATACTTTCGGCATTACCTGTTATTATTTGGAACATAAATGCATTTGTAAAAGTTCACAGGTGAATGATCATATTACATGTTTAAATTGAAAAAAGTCAATAATAAACTGTAACAAATCTTTGAGAACTATTTTTCCACGCGCCGGAAATAGAAATAACAGCAACGTAATCAGCTATCAAATCTTTGCGTGAGGGCATCCCACGGGTAGCAGTGTAGCATAAACACGGTATTTAGAAACATCGATTAAAATATCAATAAAACTCCGAAAGAAAGCAGAAAGAAAAAGAAAGTTTGTTGATTTTAGTATAAGATCGTATTTTATTTCACTCGTGATCATAGAAAATCTATATTTTTTAATACAATTTTACACTGAAATCAAGAAAATTTAATATCTTTTATTTTTTGTCGATCATGTTTTACTCTCTTTGTGTCTGCATGTTCTTGCGGCTTCAAATGCTGTTTGACTAATAATGTTTCTCTTTTAGCTAGCATTGTCTTTTAATACAATCAGAACCACATGCATCAGCATATACGAAGAACAACTCTTTCTTCTACTTTCAATGGGAAAAGAAGATTTATTTTAATTAAACAGTAAAAAATCCACTTACTTGACATTTACTTGATATAGGCAGAAATCTTTATCATTATTAAAATATCAATTTTGTATTTATTTACTGCTTTGTCGATCGATGAAAAACGTCGAGTACAGTTTTATTCGTTATTGACTTCGGGGGCGTGCAAAACCTATAATCATTGACTTAATCTTAAAATCCTATCAAAATATGCGTTAAAAACATGGTACGCGTGATGCCAGAACAAATACGCAGATGCCCTTCATCTGACTGTCCAATGCATGTTTCTCTTAATAGACATGAAACACACGAGCAGTGCCGTTTTATCTTCAGCGTTACCGTGGATAAAACAATAATGTGCACATCTGCTTACAAACATGCATGATATCTCTCATTTGCATGTAATATCATTGAGATATTTTATCGAGCAATAAAAAGGTCTTAAAAATAGGTTGTTTAATGCATGATTTCGAAGGCCTGATAAACAAATGAAATTTGAAAACATTAACATTTCAACTGCAGTCTGGCTTGTAATGGATAAGACAATAAACATATGTCTAATGGAATGCTATATGTTCTTAAGAAAAACAAACGTTATACAATACCAATCAGATACTCCGTGTGCATTATCTTTGAAATTTAAAAAAAAAAAAACGTTGGTTATCATGTCATCAAATGTAAAGCGCATTACATCTGCACTTTGAATGTTATCTAAATAATCATGATATATTTGTTTCTGTTATAATAATAGAAATACCGGATGCTGCACAAAGCAAAGTGTGCGGAGGCAACCATGAAATTTGATTTTAAAATGGGATTGCGATGTTATGCAGCAGAAATGAAAATATTTCGGCGGATGGTTAGTAGTCACATTAAGACATGCTTTTTAACACCGGTGTGTCACATATTTAAATGATTTTTATTTCTATTTTTATATCGGCTGCTTATTTGTATCGTCATTGATTATGTAACGAAACTTGTGTAAAAAAGATTGTATGGTATAATATTGGATACAAAACTTTATGAATAAACTCTTGGTAGCTCCATCATTTCCTGATATTCTTTATTCTGATGCGAATGTTATTTGTGTATGTTTAATGCTTTCTGTTTGTAAGATTACAGTCAACCAAATGATTATATGGACCAATGTGTTATCTGAGGTCCAACCACCATCTGAGGCGATTTTGTTATAATGTATAATCATTAATTAACTTTGTCATGTTGACTGCTGCCATTCAACAATTGAAAGAAGCTATTTGTAGTATGTATTTATAACGTCATATTGCAAAAGGATCTACTTTTTTAACTATTAATGCATATGTGACTTTGATTTTACACTCACTAAGCTAAATTGACAACCAAGCTCACTAGTAAGGTAGTGTAATAGCAAACACTATAAAAAGAACTTGACCATTTTATTTCTCAACCGACCAAGTAACAAACAACTAAGTTTGAGTTTAACATCACACCCGATAAGTACTTTAAACGGGAAAACTTTATTACCATATAATGATAGAGCAAAGAAGAAAAAGGAACGGCACGAATAACATTAAGTCAAGCATTTCTGAAATTGTTTTGCGTCTTTTCAGCGAGTTGCTATGCGACACATTGATGAATTTTGCCCCCATCAGCGGTTAATGATGTTTGTTTGCAACACAAATAGAAATACAAGCATCCTTAATTCCCATAATCATTGATGTTATTAGATTATCAATGTTTATGCCAAACGGAATCTCTCCCCGTAAACCATAATTCTTAGTATCATAATTATATTAGATGTCGGAAGACCGCTAAACCAGAAACAGCTTTGCATTGTCTGAGACATAATATTTAGTTACTAAAGATCCTCTGCTCGGAAGTTTAGAGGAAAAGAAAATCATAAATACCGCATATCTATTCGTATTAAGAACATATTGGTAACTATTTGATCTAATTAATATGCACTCTGAATTACGACATCAAAAAATACCTATGATAACATTATTTATAATATAGTGTGAACGCCTCTCTCCCCTAAGGTTACGGGTTCGATCCCTTCAAGGGGTGGCGTTCTCATGGCGCCTCAAAACAGGACATAAAACTGTTATCTGCCCATGAAACGGACTCGAGAGTGATCTTATGAGCCAACAGTTTTTGTCACAATCGAAAATTAGCATAAAGCATACCAGTGTATGAACTACAGAACAACTTCACCTATGGTGGCGTGTGATACAAGCGGCGTACATGCAGTTGTCCACTCGTTCACCTCGGCTTTACGTAAACATTCCTTACCAAACCTGGCTTATGGCCCTCTTATTACCAAGTGGTTGAAATTAGTTTGAGCATTTTCTATCCAGTCTCCACCAAACTTTGTATAATATGTATCATAATTTTATGTAAAATACCACACAGACAAATCATGATGTTTCTAAACTGTTAAATCTAGACATTAATCAGTAGGCCAACTTTGTTTTATAATATGTATTGGACAGTTATACAGGCCCCGTATACCAACATTTAAGTTAACACCCTGTTTAAAAGGCAAACGTCGGACAAAAAGGCAAACATTTATTTTATCAACCTGTGCAATTGACTTTTAGTTGTCGAAATTACGTAAAATTAACCTTGCCCACTATCTAATGACGATTTCCGCAACCTGGTAATTTAATTTCAAAAACCCAACGGTAATTCTAAGACAAGCAATGTTTTGTTTTAATGCCATCTTCCGATGACTACATTATCCAATTAGGCAGACGAATTAGCGGATAATCGCCATGATTCTGAGACAATTGTTTGTTTTTAAATACTGATTTGGAACGACATGCATCCAGTCAACAAGTTCATAATTTATTCAATGTTCTTAGCGACTAAAGTTGACAAGTATTCAAAGCTTGATAACATACACAATACGACTTAATGTGACGGCTGTATTATATTTTTGTTCCCAGCCAAAGTAAATAATTGAAGAAGGAAAGTCACTTAGTAGTAGTAAAGGACGTCTGGATTATAACAGATCTGTATACAGCTTTTTATCAAGATCCATCCATTAAACCGAGTCCTGTTTTGTCCATACATAGCATTTTGTTATGATTTTGTATCATACTTGATGGGGATACGTGCGTCCAGATATTGACTGGGGGGTAATTAGACAGTCGCCATCTGATTTATGCGTAATAAACCTAACACAACGTCTGACGATTTTCCTTCTAGTATACTGCTCGTGTCAGTCGCGAGTGTACTTTCCTGTACTGTTGCGCTTCTAAACAGCTAAATTCACAGCTGTGTTGAATTATATTACAACTCGTCAAAGCAAACATACTTTTTAGTAATTGCTTGCAATATATATATATATATATATATATATATATATATATATATATATATATATATATCGGTTTTGAAATTTTAAATCTAATTTCAAACCCTACTTAGGTCTTATTAAATGTCACAAACTATTTAACAGGATTTTCAAAGCACATCATTTGATTCTATTGAGTATGGGACTGTTCGATGCGTACGTCTAAAAACGAAATAAGGCCCAAAGGTCTTCTATCATACTGTTTCAAATAAATTTCCAAAAAAGGAACGTCTTCAGCACAACAACAAAGCCTATCCGACAGCTAGCCTAGCCAAATGTGTTTAGCTGTCTTTAAAATGTGCTCTCTGACTAGTATTAGGTTCTTAATTAAGAAACAAATCCATAAAAATAACAGTAAATTACAAAACAGAAAACAGATGAGCTGGGATTAAATTTATACAATCCGAGTTCAATACATCAATGTCAACTACAAACCAGTTCCGCTAAGGGACCATTTCAGGAGAAAAATGCATTCTGGAAAAAAACCTTCGGAAGGATGAACGATTTACATTATGGGTATAAAAAGGCAAGCTCGGTTTAATTAAAACGGTTCATTTTAACCCATATCGATGTTTTGTTTTACAATTTATGACTGATTTGAATTGAAAGAATTGGGCTTTGTGTTTAATTTGTAATTAAGTATTAACTTTTCGATATGATGTAGTATGTTGAGAATTTGTCCATGTCGCCATAAATGAGATCTTTTGTATAATTCACTTGACCAGACCATAATAATTATCCAATTAAAGCAACGAAGAAAATGCTATAGAATTTCAAACGGCATACGAATTCTACTATCACTTCAAATCGGCATCCTACTTTCACTGCAAATCGTCATCCTACCTTTAGTCATATGTATCGACACAAACCAGCATAGGTATTACTCTGTTTTCAACCTAGGCTTATTGATTATGTTGATGTTGAATTTGTTCAAAAGTGTATCATAGAGGTGACGAGAAAGTTGCGATTCTTAAACTTCCCTCTCGATAATTGTGTGTTTTATTCCAATCAATAAAAAACGTTCTTAAACTGAACTGTAATTTTTGAAATAAAACTATATGAGTATGCACACAGATAAAACGATTACTATAATAAACAGAAACTACACAATGTATTGAATTATTAAAATTAATGTTTATGCTTTAGATGTAAACATATAACTTCGTTAAATTAAATCAATCAGTTCATTCTATACATAAAATGCATATACTGTTCAGTTCATCATGCAATCATATTTCAGAAACTCATAAAACATAATGGTATTAACAAAATTGAACTTAGCCAAAACCTTTAAACGTGTTAAACAGGAAATATAGTATGCGTTTTCCTTAGACTAAATATATCAATAACTTTTTCATGTATAATATATGATGTGTTCATATTCATATGTTTTATCAGGACATGGCGAAAAACATTACTTCAGAATGCACGTGTTTGTCAATAACTGTGCACAGGATTATTGAGCAAAAATTAAATAACTAAAACCTAAGTTTCAACCATTTGTTCATTGCCGTTATGTCTTCGTTTTTCGTAAGACATATTCATGAGAGTTAATCCAAGTCATCCACTACTTGTCCAAGGTCACGATATGTTAATTATTAGAAAATAAAACATGCTATGCATACAGGCAGCAATGTATCTGACATATCGTCTTATTCTTAAGGTCAACTTGATTCCTCAATATACTTATTCCGGTGACAGAAATCCGACATTTTCAGCTCTTTTCAAATTATTCATACAAGGTCTTCATTTTTTAGGATAAAGTAAAGTTTAAATGTGGACCAAACTAAAGTTCGCTTCCAATGTAACAAGACCGGTGACTTTTCTAAGTTTAATGTATGTTTCGCCGACATTTTCATTCACTCCTCTTTATAATTCTAACTAAAGAGTGATACTTAACATGGGAAGCATCATGAAAGATCTGAATTTAGATTAAAACAATCTAGATAAATGATATGACGCATTCGGGTTCAATTTATAATTTCCCCGTAATTACAAATAATCACGATTGATATTGCTCATACGCTTAAACCACAACCCGAAATAAACAGCTTTATTGACCCTTTTTACACTTTTCTCATTACCTCGACGTACCTACGTCAGGGGGTGCGCGCGCATATTCCCCATTACACGCTTAGGTAAACAATCGAATTTGCAAGTGAAAAAAAACCAATACAACATGTCAAAGAAAAGAAAACGAGAAAACGATGAAAAGGAATTAAATGTAAGCACCTTAGTTCATATTTTAAGCATCATATATTTATATATTTAGTTTATATTGCGTTATATTTGTAAACAAACTATCCGCTTACTGAAAAAGTGGGTGGGGAATTTTTCTTACGAAGTCAACCGAATTATTCGAATATGTATCGAAATTATGTTTGTCATTCATATTCATCAAACTATTTTAGTAACTAATCATGGCCAATTTCTGTAGAAGTTTCTGAGGCAGCCTGATTAAGTGTGAACTTTGTTGTTTAGGTACAATTCCAGTTTTGACCAGAATTCTGTGCACATGGCATAGTATATTATTATTGTAACATTGATCCAGCGTCCATCTGTTTACTGTCAATCAGGCATTGTTTGATTTGTAATTGTTGAATGATGCATACTTTTCATAAGTAGATTGTTTGACAATTTATGATTAATTGATAGAACAACAGCTAGCTTTATTATAAGCTAGCTGATGGAGGTGACAGTGATTATTTCTTACACACCATGAAAGAGATCCAGTCCTTACGCGAAGGATGGGTTAAGGACATTCGTCGAGTCCCGCATGTGACTCTGGAGAGTATTAAGAGGTATATGTCAGCCTTTCATGACATCGCAGCAACAGTCACCGCTGGAGCGTTCGAGAAGTACACCGACGAGACACTCCGTTCCTACAAGGCCTTGAGAGCATATGACTTATGGGAATCAGGCCACATCAGTGGTTATATGTTCAATGGTTTAGACAATATTGACCACTTCTGTGCGGTTCAGTGCCTTGCGAATCCATCTGGGGATACTAGTGGTACACAATAACTCTGTGACAGTTGTATTGAATGACAATGGTGCACCTGTGGGAGCAGCTTGTACATGTATTGCTGGATTGGGTGAGACATGCAGTCACATAGCTGGTCAGCTCTTCGGTGTTGAAGATTTTGTGGCAAGAGGACCTCGCGATCTACCAGATAATGAAGGACTTACAGAAAAACTGTATCGGTGGACTGTTCCCAAAGGACCTAAAATTGATCCCAAACCAATTAAAGACGTTGTTTTTAAAAATAATGTCCCAGGAAAATTTAGACAGGAAAAAAGTTCAATGTAACAGACTATGAACCTCTTCTTCCCGCAGTTCGCACAGTAGACTTTGACAGTCTCACACTTCTGCATCACACATTGAGCTTGCAATGCCCTAATCTTCCCTGGGTGCAAGCAGTAGCACCAGCCATAACACAGAAGTACAAAGCAAATGATGGAGATAGACGTGCTATACCGAAAGGTCCCACATTTCTACCAGGCGTTGTATCTGATGACAATCCTGTGTTGGTACCAACTAGAGACATTTCAGTCAAGACTGAAAACATCCCAATAACACTTAAAGACAAACTAAAACTGGCATCAACTAGTGATCTGGTGACATATACAAATAAGGAAAAAAATCAATCGAGGTCATTACGGGAAAGCAAAAAGAATCAGCACACTGGCTTAGGTATAGGCAAGGAATAATAACTGCTTTTAATTAGTCACTCGAAAAAAGTGCTGAAGAAAGGCGAAAACAGTGCGACAGATAATCTTGTGGACATGCTGATTAATGGGTCCAACTTCAAAGGTAACAAGGCAACGAGGTATGGGAACAGACAAGAGCCACATGCAGCATCTCTATATGTAGACAAGATGACAACAGACCATGTTAACTGTTGCACATGTGGACTTCACATTTGCAAGTCATTTGAGTATCTGGGAGCCTCGCCAGACAGGATTTTTAAATGTGCTTGCCATGGCAAACGGCTGGTGGAAATCAAATGCCCCTTCACATTCGTGGACAAGTCTAGGAAGATAGACAGTTTAGACTTCATCACTAAAGATGAAAATGGAATCCTAAAATTAAAGACCACAGGAAATACATACTATGACCAAATCCAGGGACAGATTGGCGTCACTGGAATACACAAGTGCGACTTAGTTGTATTTGATGGGACTAACATTGTGGTGATAAAGGTTGAGTTTGATGATCCGTATTGGCAAAACATGGCGGATGCCCTATTGGATTTTTGCATAGATTATGTGTATGTGAAAATGGCAACCAAAAATCCACTATGTGACATTCAAGCAGGCCGCAACAATGTCCAGTCAGCAATCAGTGAACGCACTAGGCGCTTTCCCTGTGGCAAATGTGGCCAGATCCTGGAAGAAATTGTATGCAATGACAATGAAGCCAGCATAAACTGTGAATGCCCATGCAAGTGTGGGAAATGGTTCCATTGGAAATGTGTAAATTTCTCTACAGATCCAGAACTGGATATGGAACCAACTTGGTACTGCCCTCCATGTGTTTGCAACTGTGACATTGTCATGTGATTGCAATAGTGACCACATCTTTTCATTTAAGAAATGGATGACATTATAAGATGACATACGTTTTTAAGTGTAGTAGTGTACAGAGACTGACAGTTTCATTCTGAAAAATGTGCTTCAATTTTGTTTCACACTTGTCATTATATTTCCATTTTATTTTTGTCTTGACTATTAATAAAATAATTCATAAACTTTGTAGAAGCCATAATTATATTGCAAACATTTACCATTTGACTATTGCACAAGTAATAGTCACAATATTGAGGGGTCAAAGGCCACCATCTTACACTTACAGTTTTTATTGGGAAATCTTATGGACATTTGAACTAGGACTGGTAGAACTTGGTATTTTACCAATGTCTATGGAAATGTGCCACGGCAAAAGTCATAATCACTCATATTAGTTAAAGTCATAAACTCATTTCAACACATGTATTAAAAACTTCAGTAAATAAATAAACTACAATGTACCTGGCCTTCAAATGGATCTAATGTACAAGAAAAACAAATATTTTTGAAATTTAATGGTGTATGAAACAGCAAAAAGGTTCATCAGTTTATCAATAATGCATATGGTCTGCAATTAAGGCATATGTGTGCATATTGATAAAGACCTAGGACAATCAACGTGGATGGAATTATACAGGGATATTAATAAAATTTGAAATATTAAAACAAAAGTAAACATAAATATGCCTCTAATTGTTGAAGTTAATATCAACCATTAAAATGTAACTGATGTGAATTAATATATCTTATCACATGTGCATGTAGTCACAGTCCAAACAATTGCACTTTTTGGTACTGGTGGTGGAATTATTGACCATATATAATTACATGTAGTCTTACCGGTTTATGAAAAAAGGTTTGAAATGATCAACATTTTCCACATTAGAAAGTCATTTACAAAAATATGACTATTGCATCAATTGCATGTGAGATCAATATTTGGCATGGTTCACTATAAGTAACAATAGAACAGCACATATCAAATAATAAATGGCATAGTACTTTAAGCACTGTTTCAAACTGAATCTCAAGCAAGTGATTACTTTTTTTTTTACAATATTTGATGAGATTAATGTGTGACATGGTACACTTTTAAAAGTCTGACAAAAAAGCTGAGCATTAACAGCATACATATAGTTCTTTGAGCATTCAAACATACAAAATATAGTACTTTGAGCATTTCCAACATACAAAATGTAGTAATTTGAGCATTTACACCATACATATAGCACTTGGAACACTATTTCAGATTGGATCTAAAGTAAAGAACATCGCCTGATGACTTCAACCATTCTATCAAAAGTATTATAAACATTATAAACATAATCCGTATCTCTCATCTTTAACTTTCAAGAAAGGGTCCTGGAAATTAACCAGATGCCCACAAGCCTTGAAAATGGGATCAAACACATCCACCTGAGACAGTTTCACTTCTTGTCTGAGGATATTGAATTGTTTAATTCTTCGAATTGCTTTTTCGATATGAACCCGGGCTTCAGAGATCTTCTTGTTCTTATGTAGTTCATCCTTTTTAAACTGTGATTTGTCCTTATGTTTAAATGACGGTATTACCAGTTTAACACCTGAGGGAAGGCAATCCTGGATAGTGAAGCCACGGTCTGCCATAACCTTTTCTCCTGGATTTAAGCTAAAAAGTAGGTCATCAGCCCCTACAGTTATGAACTTGTCCCTTGATCTACCACCATGCATCACAGAAATGTACGTTATAGCACTCATATATGTATTCATGTCTACAAGGAACTTAACAGTTGAGTGGTGTTTGAATGAAATCGTTTGTGAGCACCAACAGATGAAGGGGTTTCAGAGAACAGTTCTGTACAGTCTACAATTACTCTCAAGTTCTTGAACTCATTAAAACACTTCGCGTTGTACATGTTGTCACATTCTGTGGTTGGTGGCATCTTGCATATTTTTTTCTAGTTCCTGAGATAATAATGTCACCCATGCAGTGAAAATAACACTGCATCTTGCAGTGGACATGCCAAACCGCATTGAACAGTCCATAGTCTGCAAACCAAGTTTTAATTTAACTAGAGTGAAGAACATCTCTTGCTCAAGGGATGTTTGTCTGGCTTTTCCTGGCTTTCGCTTGTAGTTTTCGGCATGATTATTGTATGCTTTTGTCCTTTCGCCTTGTGGGTACTTGAGAACTTTTGCTTTTGGCTCCAACTATTTGTACAGTGAATCAAAGACCTCAACTTTAAGTCCTGTGCAATAGCGAACAGCTTGTCATTGTTTCTCAATTCATTCACCTCTAATACTTGTCCAAAAGCCTTCAGTTTTTTCAGGTCATATTCACATGTCTGTAGTCTTTCTCTTTCTTGGATGACACCGGCCAAGTCTTTATTGCTTTCTAGTAGCTTGAAGGACTCCTTATCTTCCTCAGTGTTGAGGTAGTCATGACCCGCCAACTGCACTGCCTGAAACATTTTCAATAATAGCAAGGTAATTCAAGATAATACTTTTATAATTTTCATGGAATATGTAAATGTATATGGTTCAGCTTTAAATTTGTCACTGACCAAGATTTAAACCATCAAAGTGTAGTACAACTGTTCATTTGATCAGTATATGTTTAGAGTTTAAAGTGAACAAATCATTTACATGTCATGAATGCAGTGCATGTTAAGTACAATACTGAGTACTGCTCTTTAAGGGGCACATTATAGATTGCTGCATATTTATTCTTTTAATGTATTATTATGTATAACACATTAGATATCAATGATATCTTTTTATTTGTGTTTCATTATTTTTGCATCCACCTATATTTTGTGCCTTAGACTACTTGTATATAATTTGAAATAAATACTTAGGCAGTTACGCCTAAGGTTGTATTTCTTCAGTATTTGTGTCTAGTACAATGGTTTTTTTTTAGCTTAATTTTGTAAGAATTAACCTCTGTGATTATATCTGCTGTGTCTGGCACTACCACATCTGCACAGGAATCCCGGTCCACAATGCCTGCATCATCTATGACAGGACCCTGCTCACACGGAATTCTTTCAGGAGTGCACTGCAACAGAGATGAAACGTTCAAGTATCATTCAGTCAATTATTTTTTCTAAGTGCTTTGATGTGGTACCCTTGAAACATCGATTTACGGTCGTAAATATGAAAACATAGCTGATCAGATCTTTTGTCAGCAGTCTCATATCATCTTGTCCAGACATTTGCACCAACATTGGCTCAATTCCAAAACAATTAGAACACTTTGTTTCAAAACAGTACATCTGTGAGTGTGCAGCTTTAAGACAGAAAATGATGATTATTAATCTTCATATTTACATTTCAATCACAATACATATGACTTACAATCGGTACTGTTGTGTACAGGGCTCTTTTCACATTCTGGTTACTGACTTGTCTCTCCTTAGGAGCTTTTCTACTGGGCTTACTGCTGGCAGGACGATGGGAAAAGATGGATGGAATTTGGAACCTTTTCTTCCTGAACTTGGCCTATGGTGGTTCCTCAAAATGACAGCTGCATAATTTAGAAGATTTGCTCGGTGTCCATAACTTTGTGACAATCTTTCCATTTTGTTCACTTTTTCTACTCTTGAAATTTTATTTAGCCAAAGGGTCCTTAACTTTGGTTCTTCTGGAATTCTAAAGAAACTGCATGTTGCCCCGCGAGATCGTTCATGACTACAACCTTCTGCACAACAAAAGTCCTTTTTCCCCATTTTGGAGGAAAAAACAAAAAGTGCACCGCATGAAACCTATGTTAATACTCTTATCCACTACAAAACAATATTGCTTAAAGAATTTTGAGAAAAAGAATAGTTCATTTGAGCGTAACGATTCGCATTAGCTGTCACATCGAGTGTAAACAAAGATGGATACCCCCCTGAGGGTCAAATCTCACCTCCAAATCTCGCTCTCGTTTACGCGTGATTTCACAATGTAAAATCAGACAATAAAGCATTTAATAGTATATAGCCCTCGGTGATACTTAATAGGTTTTTAGTACTTTTTGATCCGGAAGGTTAAGTTTGACACGAACATGTGTAGCCGAATAACATCAGAATCTATACATAATCTACAAGAGTCGATTACTTACTCTCGGATAAAGATTCAGTACCAACATCCATTTTTATCATATGCCTTACCTGTTCGTTTTCTGACATCATTTGAACATCATTTCCGAATTGGTGTTTTTTCCTTACATGTATGTAAGGAAAAAAACATCATTTCGGAATTGACGACTCATATGACTGCGAATGTGCATGGTTAAATATCGCAAGTCAATTGCTTGTGGTTTAGAAAACAGGCTTACCATGCTATTCGGTCTATATGTCTATGTTTTCATCGCAAGTTTTGTTTTCATATGCAGAATTTGCGTAACTTTATCGAATACATCGTGGTTATATTCAACTTACTTCATTTTTTTATTAAGAAACGTATTTCTAATGTTGTTTAGTGTTAAGTACACAAGAAGTACTTCTATGATGTATATGATGTTAGGGGTCGTGAATCACTTGAATTGATAGTTTTATTTCATGCGAAAATCTAAAATACTTCAGGATATGAAGGAATATAATCAAGTTGTCGGTAACCTGATACTTGCTGATACTTGTTATGATATGACGCCAGCACAAATAAATACGTTAGAATAATATATTTCAGATATGTACTGCTTCAAGAATTCATTTGCGATTATAATTAGCGTTGATATTTGGTTGATATATTTCTTTTCAAGTTTTACTTCCATGGTAAGTAACTTATGACAACTTTATGAAAATCGATTCCAATTCAAGATGGGTATTGTTTTGCGAATGTTTGTAAACCCTTGGATTACGTCTAACTCACAAGCTCCGACGCCCAATATTTGCGGCGACCAACAGCATGAAATTGAGGCAAACATGGTTTGTGATGGGTAGTGCGAACCGTTAGCTATGTTCGTCCCTAAAACATGTCTCGGGCTAGGATATTGGTTCATACTACATGACACTGTGCTATTACCTGATTCTGGCGTGTACATCTCATTTGTGTAACAAAACAGACAAATGGCAAACAGACCCAACCTGCTTGTTGACATCCATGTTTACAGACCGTGTAATAATGAGAGTATTAATATTGAACCAACAATATCTTAAGCGTGAAAACCAAAATCATGCATTGTCTGATATCATTTTTTTATGTTAACCGTTGTTTAGTTTTATCAATACTTGTTAAAATACAATTTGAAATAGGGAAATACTAGGTAAAAAAACCTCTTATTTAATCGCACTCTCAGTCGGCTCTAGAAATCGGATCAGGTCACTTTGGTGTTGATAAATGGATAGTGTTAGCATCATTGTTAAGTTCATATATACTAATTTATTTAGCTTGATTATCAAGACATGTGTAGGCTGATATAAATCACCTTCTAATCAGTTTCCTTTGAGAAAACCAGTACGTGTGTCATCTGTGAAAGGTACAAAGTACCCCTAATAGGGATCAAAGAGATAACCGATATGGTAAGAGGCGGACATCTATACCCCTGTGCATATTACTGATCAAGGTTTGATTTCATGAAAATCAACAGATAATCACGCCATGATTAAGCATTTATTCCAATCATATTTCTATTGACCTCCTTTTATTCTTGTTTAAGCGAGTCATATATCACAATCATTGTTGTTTTATGTTCGTGTTTTGATTTCTCATCGGTATAAAGATCTAACCGTAAAATTTGATTATATTTTATTTATGTTTCATGGGCATTGATCCGTCAAAGTCATAATGCACGTTTGGATAAAAAAATATTTCAAACATCCGAACTAAAAATGAGTCTGGGAAAATAAAACCTCTCGCAAGTTTCAACCGCATCTTTACTAGCCATTATATTAAACTATAAGTGTATCATATGTATCATAACATACGTACATATTGTTGATTTCTTATGTTGGATTTCATTATCCACTGCATGTTTCGAGTCGATGGATGAACTCATTGTAATTGCGAGCACAGATGTTTAACATTTTCTTTAAAGTTTGAAAAGTCATCCATTTTAATCGAAACTAACGGTCTTCGTTGTAATATAATGATGCAGACGTTGTTTAAATATTACTGATACAATTGTACACAGATTACACAAGTAATTGCTTTTCTGCACAACAATTTATACTCTGCCCCCCCCCCCCCAGGTGTGAAGCTAGATGTTATGAAATTCTCACCTGAAAACAGTTGTCGTTCTTAAATTACGTGTTACCTTTTATCTTGAACCTACTATAAAACACATAAAAGCAGAAACATAGCGTCCATGGATGGCGAGAACTACTGGTAATCCGTACTTTGAAGGATCTCATTCTGTATCGTGATTATATATAATAGACCTGATGTTTTAGCATTATATATCCCAAGGTTGTTCTGATTTGTTTACATCATTGGTATTATGTTCAAATTTCCTAACATTAAATAATGTATTGTTTAAATACATATGGTAATAGGTTTAAGACTCTTCGTGGATTACGTATTTAGCGAAAATTCATAATTAAACAAAAATCTGAACATCTATGCCATTTTTCATCGAAAAACAGCTCGATGTAAGTGGACGGTTACAATATAAGATTGCTTTGCATTTGTCTGCGCTGCATGTAGATCGCGTAGTAATATTAATTTAGCAGTTAAGTATAAGTACTTTACTCTTTGGAATCATTTATTCAATAATACACTTCACTGGAATCAATTTGAACTTAGTAACAAATCAATAACACATTAAAACACAACGATAAATAATAGTTATTTTTTATATTCATTAATCTTACGTTTAGATTATTTCGATGGAAATGGCAGATGTGTTTCTATTAATTAAATACATATAAATGATGGAAAATATATAAATCATGACATTATTTTTTTCCATATAATACGTTGGAGATAGTTCTCCTAACAAGTCACATACACATCTTTAAGGAACTCACTAGAAATAGCCACAGAAATACTCGAGATAAATGCGAACACTTTTGTCATACCGTATAAATGGGTGGTGTTAAATACAATCTTTAAAGCGCACACAATAGCCTATAAGTTAATGCAACATTTTGAAAGCATTATCATGTTTAACTTATTTTAAATTATCTATTAAAAGAAACAAAAAAACAAACATATGATTTAGATAAAGATAATAAATATTATCTGTAAAGAATACGTCTTTAAATAATAGTTACGAGGCCACAAATGCCCAAGTCGAAAAAGCGTCAAAAAATTGCTGACGCATTGAAAAATATATTTAAAAAATGCCATCACCCTATAGGATACCTATACGGACTTTTATCAAACGTTATTTCATGTTAAGTTGACAGGTTGAGCTTTCTCTCAATATCTGGTGTTGTGGGTAGTGAAGGACTAGAAAACAATGTTATCTAGCGTGCAAAATGGTAAATTGACAAACGAATATGTATGTCCCGTTATTGCGCACTTGTATGAGTTTATAGGAGAATGTACGGTATATGTCCGGTTAATGCGTGTTTGAATGAGTTTAAGAGCTAGTGTACGATATGGGTTCAATTGCGTGCTGGCATGAGTTTATAGGATATTGTACCATATTGGTCCATGATTGGTGGGTGTATAGGAGATTGTACAGTATATGTCCAGTTTCTGCGTGTTTGTATGCCTTTGCAGAAGATTGTAACCTACTGGTCCAGTTTATGCGTGTTTGCATGAGTTTACATAAGATTGTACGATATTTGGCCAATATCTGCGTGTTTGTTTGAGATTATAGGGGATTATTCGATATGGGTCAAGTTCCTGCGTTCTTGCATAAGGTTATAGGACATTGTTAGAAATGTTTGTGGAGTTTTGTGCTGTTCTTCCATGTTTTTGTTTGTAATATTTTGTGTGTGTTCTATGTCTTTGGCGTTTACCCAGTGCCATTAAGCCGGGTTTATGTTTACACGTTTTGGTACTGAGCTTGTTTCTGTCGTTTTTCACATACGTATGGGTCCAGTTTTAGCGTGATATCATGAGTTTACTGGAGATTAAAATATTTATGATATGAACTCAGTAACTATTTGTTTGAATGAGTTTATAAGAGATTGTACGAAATTGGTTCATTTTCTGTTTTATGAGTTTATAAGAAAATGTACCATATGGGTCCAGCTACTTTATATGTGTATGAGTTGATAGAAGTCTGTACTATATGGGTCCATTTACTTGATGTGCGTTAAGGTTGATATAAAACTGAACGGCATCGGTATAGTTATTGAGTTGTTGAATAATTTGAACGATTAAGTACGATTAGATATAAGTGTATACGATATGACGTGATATATTGCGTCATTATCAGTATGAAAATAACTGCCACTAAGTGCGATATATGGAGAGGCATTAACGATTTAATCTTCAAATACAATGTAAAAACAATAACGTTTATTTAATTTAATCGAAAATAGTATATGGCTCCCACAGTAATCATCCCAATTTAACAGCATTTTAAATAAATGCTTAAACTCAAGGTTACTCGTAACAGGGCATACCATAACAATGTTATGAGAATAATTGTCGCATGGATCCGCTTCGATCCGCATACTCTGTGACAGTACGACAACACGTATGTCAATTGTGCAACAATTTACAGATGAGTTGCAAGATTTGTACAAGATGTTTCCCGGCTTTTGTTTCCTTAATCCGAAGTATGACCTTGTTGTTTTTAACTATGTTCAACATTGTATAAGGTTCTGAAGCTTTTTTTTTAGCTCACATTAGCCGTAGGCTGAGGGTGAGCTATAAGAATTGATGGATATCCGTCGTCCGCCGTCCGTCGTCTGTCGTTCGTCAACACCAAGTTTGTTAACACTTAAGTGGTTACATTTTTGCCACAATTGTCACGAAATTTAGTCAGGATGTTTGTCCCAGTACTCATTCGGGCGAGTTCGAATATGGGTCATATGGGATGAAAAACTAGGTCACATGACCCAAAAAAAGAAAAATCTTGTTTACACTCTAGAGGTACTTTTTCAGTCCAAACATTATGAAAATTTGCCAGAAAGGTTGTTTCGTTGACTCAAGTTTTAGTATGGGTCATCTGAGGTAAACAAACTAGGTCATAACACTCTAGAGTTAACATTTTAAGCCCAAGTATCCTGGAAATTTGTCAGAAAGGTTGTTTGTTGATTTCTAGCTCAAATTCGAACATTGGTCATCTGGGGTCAAACACTAGGTCACAGAGCCCAAATATAGAAAACCCTTGTTAACAATCTAGAGGTTACAGCCCAAATTTCCTATAAATTTGTCAAAAGTTGTTTTGATAATTTTTAAGTCAATTTCGAATATGGGTCATGTGTTTTATTTAATTGTTATTTTATGGTTTTAAAATCATTGAAGTTACCAACTTCAAACTTTATGAACTTATTCACAGTAAATTGTGATATTTTTAGACGAGTTATATTAATCCAAACTAATTATTGTAAGAGTTATTGCCCATTGTATCTTTTAAAAAGAATCATATGTGTCATGTTTTTACACGCTTGTTTAAAAAACACTTGGACATACACTAGTTCCACCTATTGGTGTATGGAAGGGGATACAGGCACCATGTAGTATATAGTAGTAGTATATAGTCCGATCAGTTACTTATGAACCCTTGGTTTAAATTGGTCAGATTTTGTATGAACATTTTTGATAATTAGCAAAATTGTTGTAGTTACCAGAGAGAGATTGCGCTTTTCTTAAAAAATACCTTAAATTGCTCTTGTCCTATCAATAACTTTTTAAGCATTTGTCCAATCATCACAAAATTTGGTGAGAATGTGAATGGGCATAATACATCAAAGATGCCAAATCCCTGTTATTGCCTAATCATTATCAACAAGTCTACAGCACAAAGTTTTACTCAGGTAAGCGATACAGGGCAATCTTGGCCCTCTCGTTTGAAACGTCAGCGCATTTTAGAGTCATGATGTTTGAACTGCCTATACTTGCTACAGGTATAAAACTTATTTTGTATTTTATTTCGAAAGACATCGTTTGAAAACAGGAATATCTTGGTAAGCATGTTATATTGGCCTAGTATTAATTAGTATTATTTCATAGGAAATAGTTTCGCAGCACCTTGGAATGATTCCTATGAATGCGAACAACTGGGTGACTTAGATTTTATACATTTTGCTTACTTTATTGCAGGGTAAGCACGCTTGTAAATGGTTTAAGTATGAACTATAAATATAAATAAATGCTTTATCATACAAAACTCATTATCAAAAGATCTTATCGCACAACGTAGGCCTACGTGGTGGGTTATTGTCGATCACATCTGGCCGATTTTCGAGTGTGCATGATATCATCTTGATAAATGAAATAAACGAATTGTTCAATAGCCTTCTTGTTTTCAGTTATTTTAATTTTTGAATTTAAATGAACTATATGGACCGATAGAGAAGCAACGTTTACGAAATATAGTTTTTTATACCGCATGGAGAACTAATAACCGTACTGTATCTTTAGTATGGTAAAGTTGGCCCGGGTGCTGGGATGACTTAATCTAGTAGCCCTGGAGCATCATTCAACAGTGAAGTACTCAAATGTTAAAACTCTCTCAATAACAGAAACCTTTTTGAAGCTGTATCTAGATCTCTACCCGTTAACTGTGTTTTAAGAAATATTGGCATTAACACCTGTCAAAGTTTACTTTCAAAATCTGGTATGCATTTTTGCTGTTTAAATTTGATAATATTAAATCAAGCATAAAACATTGTGGACTGGTGGAGAATATGCCATATGAGCATCGTATGGGTCTTCGAAACTACATGTGTTTTTGTTTTGTTTTATTTAACAATTGGTTTCGATTAATTACAAAGTGAAAAATGCTTTTACTTCGATAAACATGACTAATGGTTTATGTCTTAAAAAAATAAATGATATTTGATTTATCTTTTATTTTAAATGAACAACGAGCGGAAGTTTGCTTCCGTTAAAAGCAAGTGTCAATCAAGAGCCAGATGTATCAAGCAATTCAGTATGCTTTAACTACGGTGTTAAATGCAGGTTTTCTGGAATATTTGATAATGAAATCAAATTTGAGAACATTCAAAATTTATCTTCAATCCATTTTGCCATAAATTGGACTATAAATATATTTTACATGGCATATTTAAACTCTGTAAAGAAACAACTTTATTATTTAAATGCGACTTTAGATGTAGATATGCTCTGAATGTTCTGACTGTTGGTTTCCATATATTACAAATTGCAAATGCACTTGTTTGGCAACACGTTTATTCAAACACATGCGTTAAAGCAAACTTTATGATCAATGATTTAATCTGATTTCGTTTTAATGCGACCCAATATTTAACTGATAATTTTTGAAATGGTAGGAACCCTTATTTTCTATTACCGCCAGACTGTAGCATAAAGAAAAAAAGTTTGTTTAGTACCTTTCTTGTGTTACTTTGGTCAAATAATTTAACCTTAAGGTTGTATAAAGAAACCTCACAGTCTTATCCTTGTTCTCAGACATGTCTCAGTGATTCCATTAAGTCATTTGCCAGTTGTTAACAGTCCAAAAGCGACAAAATGGATTCTTATATTAAACAAAGTATCCAATTCACTCGTATAAAAAAAAAAACAGTGCAGAGATCCAAATACTTGATTTTGAAACACAGTTAGTGGTTTACTGAATTATCATCTATAAGGTATTTCAATCCTCAAATGTGCGTACACAACCTCACAAATGACGTATTAAGTGTATTCGATAAGTATTTTATTTATCTTTTTAATGTGTAATCCATTCATCCATCCATTCATTCATTTCTTTTTTATGTTTTCTTTAATGTATTTGTTTGTTTTGTTTCAATTTTTAATCATTGATATGTGTATAATTTCATTAAACTGATAGTTAATTAACGTTTTTTTTTTATTTTGTTTGTTCAGTTCATATTTGAGTAATTGGTTAAATGATAGATTGAATATTTATTTTATTTCCTTGTTAAATATTTCGTTTATTTTTCTAGTTATGATTTCATTTATTCCGATTTTGTATTATTCTTTCTAATCTATATCTATCTCATTTGAGTATTGTTTTAAATAAGCTACGTTAAACTAGGAAAATTGAAACAAAAAAATAAACAGGACAAAGTTCAGTCGAGTCCTATTTTAAAATTCTACAAACAAAGCAAAGGACAAACTTAAGCCTGATTGTTACAGTTTGACCATTTATCAGACAGAATGTCAATATCCAACCGTAGAAAATCCTAAAAAGATAATCCTGAATATTAATAAAACATCACGTCTTTGGCTTTAATTTGGTTGAAAGGAATCAAAATGATCGTGCCTAATCTTTCAACCTCTCTTTAAGATGTCTCTTTGTTAAAGACAAACTCACTTGTAGTGTCACAATTAGGGTTGAAATACAAGAGTTACCAGCAAGTGGTTAATATATAATTTTAACGCAACAAACGATCGAACATGAAATTTATACTGTGGCTCTTTCTTCTGCAACAAAGCCAAGTGCAAGCTGGAGTGCCCTGCAATATAAATTATGGTTCTCTTCATGAAGTTGTGCCTTACTGCCAAGTGAGTAGCTGGCTACCTTGGGATTGTGCAAAGTGTTCAGGTTCACAGCATACTTTGACAAGACGCCTCCGAGCAGTTTGCTGTCCAGCCAATCATCCTTTGAAAGCTTGTTTACAAGATTGTGGTCTTCCACCAAACGCTGACAGCGAGACAAAGATGTGCGGCTTCGTTTGTGAACCATTTTTCAATAGTTCAACGATGTCTTCAAAAACAACAATAGAGTCAACGACTTCACGGACCACGCAGCAAACTTCAACAAAATATCAAACAACAACCAAATCCACAACTACTCCACCATCGTTGACAACAGCAACTATGACAAGGGCGACAACGAAACCAACAACTGCCATACCAAAGCAAGCCCAACTACATGGAATGCCCTGTCATATAAAATATGGTCACCTTGATGAAGTTGTGCTTTTCTGCAACATGAGTAGCTGGCTACCTTGGGACTGTACAAAGTGTTCAGGTTCACAACATACGTTGACACAACGGCTTCGTTTCGTTTGCTGTCCATCGAACCACCCTTTGCCAGTATGTTTACAGACGTGTAATCTTCCACCAAACTCTGACATCGAGATAAAGATGTGCGGCATCGTTTGTGAACCATTTTTCACTAGTTCAATTATACCTCCAACAACTAGAATATCAAAGACTACACTGATCACACAACTTACTTCGACAGACGATCAACAAACTACAAAATCAACTGCTTCTTTACCACAAACGAAATCAACAACAATTGACACAAGGATAGTAACAAAACCAACAACTACCACGACGAAGCAAAATCAACATCTTGGTTCACCCTGTCATGTCAAATGCAACTACGTTTGTGAACCATTTGTCACCAGTTCATCGATTCCTTTAACACCTACCAAAGAGTCAACGACTACATTGGCCACACAACGAATACCGACAAATGAAAGAACAACCACAACATCAACCATAACTTCACCACCGAAGACAACATTAACTACAACAAAGACGACACTAAAACCGACAACTACGACCCGAAGGAGAATCAAGCACAGGCGATTATTATCGGTTAAAACAGCATCGCAGATTCCGAAGCTTTTTTAAAAAACTACACCAAAGTCCACGACAAAACCATCAATGGCGCATACGACTCCGATACCGTTTCGAATTACTACCACAAATTATATTTCATAGATCATTTAAAAAATGAAAAAGAGATGAGATTTATCTAAACATACAACAATTTAACATCAGCAGTTTGTGAACCCACTTTGTTTTAACAAACAGTATATTATAAAAACGCATAAGCAAGAGCTTTAATGGCAAAGACTTGTCAGGAACACATCATTTAAAAACAGAAATACAATGTTTTAGTAAATATATTGAAACACAGATTATTTTAAGTATTTTAAATAGTTTTTTTTACATTAAATAGTGCTGTAAACTTTCAAAACAAGATATATGAGAAATTTAAATGATGCCAAACTAAAGTTGTCATAAACAACAAATATTAAAAAAAAAGTAATAACAGATGGAAAGATAGTTGAAATGGCGATTATCGAAATCATGCTTGCAATGCCACATAATCAAGGATGGAATGTTGTTTAGTTAAAACTAATTGGGTCGCGAGTAAAAGGAACACGTTGTTTAAATGCAGACATCTACAAAAGGTATCATAAACACGTTGTACAAGCTTTATTGAATATATCGCATGGTTGACATTCAATTATCTGACTTCCCATGCAAGATTCATAAGAGTCAAAAAGCATCAATGTATATGATTGTTGTTTCCTTTACTTTTTACAATGTTTGTTGATAATACTTGCGATCAAATGCACTTTCTTTAAATTACTAATAAATTATTGCGTTGTTGGAGTTAAGTTATGAGGCAGAAAGAATGTATATGTCTATATTAAAGATTAAAGTCATGTACAATATTTTATGTTATTTCTTTTTTTCAAAGATTTATGTTAATTTTGAATAGACCTTTTTATCTTTAACACATTACATGTTGCAATGCATTTCGTTTGTTTCCGAGCATAATGAAGATGTCAACTAGGCTTACCGCATCGCTTAAAGCATTTTCGTCTTCAAACATACGATTTTCTCCCATTTCAAACACTAAATTAACGACCAGTACTAAAGCACAGTCTATAACCACATCAGCGACATCAATTATCCAGTTAAACTTTGAATCTACGCCTAAGACCCCGGCGAAACCGCATTTTCTAAAACCATATCAATGACAAAGCTAAACATTGTATAAACGGTTACAACGCAAAAGCCTTCAATCACAAGACAAATGACCTTACCACCTTACTTTACGACCGCTCGAAGCTTACAACTAAATTAACGACTACAATACCATCAACCATATTTACGACTATGACAGCGACACATTTAACGATAGTCACCAAAAGGCCATCAAAAGTAACATGTCCCGAGATCTAGGTACTTTTATTGTAGATTGAGATAAAGCAAAAGCAAAAGTGTGAAACTATAAACGCATTGCTACCTTAGAGCCTCTAGAAAATCAAACAAATACGAAGTTGCATACATAAGCAGGTGACCAGATTAGCGAGTGCCATGTTATCGGTACTTTGCCTTTCCTAAACTTTAACTTCCCCCCATTACATGAAGAGCAGAAAAATCATATTATACAAAGAATAAACATTTTGGATCATATTCTTTAAGCATCTGCAAACGCTTTAGTGTTCGAAATTATTATGGTAGGGTTGTTTATTTGAACTAACCAAATAACAGTTGTCGCCGAGAATGCGCTTGAATTACAAACACTAACCCATAAAGGAGTTTCGATCCCCATCAGGGTGACAGAGCTCTACTGGCGATGGTGACCGCCTCTCACCTAAGGGTTTGTGGGTTCGATCTCCATCAGTGTGAAAGAGGTTTAGCAGTTAATGTGTCTGCTTATTAACCAAGAGGTTGTGTGTTCGATTCTAACTTGGGGTACTTGAACACAGCCTCGCAAAACGGACACGACTACCGATTTCTACACCAATAACATACTCGATAAAGATGCTACAGACAATCAGCTTTCATCACAATCAAGCTAAAAGAAATTAGTATTTAAAAATTTATTAATAATGAAAAGTCGTATATATTATATTGCAGGTATACCAATTATATTTATGAAGATTTAAAAAGAGCTATAATAATAATTTCTTAATATTTCCCTCTCGATACTTGGGTTCCTTAAGCAATATTGGAACATGATAAATAACATGGACAATTTCGCAAAATAAAAACATAATACTCTTGTCATGAATATGTTTTAACTTACGAATCGATATTTAATTTCAACTTAATCTACATATATGACACGAAACTTTTGTTGTTATTCACCAACTCATTTATACTTTCACATTCAGATTAAAACTATGTTTCGAGGAAATTATAAGTAATTATTTTTAAATATTAACAAACGAAATCATTAAAGGGGCTGTACTCCGTATGATGAAAAAGCGAAAAAAAAATGTCGAAAACTGACATACACTTGGTATCGATGTGTACAAAGCATTGAAACTTACTAACTGAAGTACCACATAGTTTACAATTCATTTGTTTTTCGCAGTTTTGTCGTATTTTTCCATTAAAAAAGATTACTTGATATGTCTACCTAGTAGTTCATTCCATATGCGTGATTGGCTTGTCGATGTTATCACGTGATATTACTAAGTTAGGCATATAGCTTAAATATTCCAACTTTTCAGTGAAAGCCTTCGTAGCACAGTGGATACAACAATGTACTGTAATTTTGGCGGCACGGGTTCGAACCCGGTCTCCGACTTTTTTACATTTTGATATTTTTATTACAATAATGATATCAAAGAGTAAAACATTTTAATAAATAAATGTCCTGAAATTCGTTACAGAAAAAAAACCTTTTTGGTATCAATCTGGTGTACAGTCCCTTTAAATAATATTAACAGCTTATCTTTTCTCTCTAACCAGACGTAAACAGACGTGAGCTTATTTTAAAATAAATGTTCTGAAACTCCTTCACTTAATGGGTGGCCAGGAGATTAATACTTACAATTTTTAATATAGACTATAAGTATCTTTCATGGCCGAGAGTGTAAGATAGGTTCATTCCGATCCTAGCGTTGGGTGTTTTGCGGAAACGAGGTTTACCGAGTTTCCGCAAAACACCCTGCGCGAGGGTCGGGATGAAACTATTTTACACGAGCGGCTATGGTAGATGCTTTTCCTCCCATCTCAGTTAAACAAAATTAATTAAAAATGTATTTTTGCTGGATAATTTCTTGAATGGTGCGTGAAAACTTTTTTATGGTGACATTTGAAGCGAGAAATAATTAACTAGCGTTCTAAATATAACCATAAGACAAGATTTCCTTGATGCTACTGACGACAGTCTTCAACAAGGGAGGTTATTATAATGTGGCGACCGTTAAAAAGGAGTTCCATACGGGCATTTTATCTTCGCCCGTGGGCAAGATAATAATATCTAGCATGGTTCAATTATTGGATCTATCTGAGGTGGGAGGATTGGTTATCTGAATTTTATATGATTACAAAGAAGTTGTATCAACAGCAGGGTAGATGTCGTTATGCATATGATTAAAAATATATAAAAGACCAACTTAAATGCACGAATCGTTGAGACAAGTGCAGACATATATGATGATCTTCGTTATACGTTCAAACACGAATAACATTTCAGAAAGTCCAAGAAGACAACATTCTACTATTATAGTCTACATTTGTAAAGCAAAATATTGGCAGAGAGAAACATTTAAGGCTTTACAAATAGGCCCAAATATCAGCACGCCCATAGCTTAGTAAGCAATAAAGTACTTCCATCACAAAATAATTAACAAACACACTGGGAGCTTGTCCCATGGTATTATTGTTATCATCCGAGTGTACCGTACACTACCGAAAAATACATATGCTGCGTACTACGTGTAAAACAATGCAATTTTGCATATTTACGCGATCACATATTAGGGAAATACCTGTGCTGCGAAGCTAGGTGAGATCACGTGGATATGACGTAAGCTAAAATACTGTGCTTCGGGCCGCCTGCCCGTAGTTTTTAGAGCGTCTGGGTTTGACTTCCAAGCAGCAATCATTCATCCTCTGTATATTGGTAAAATAAAATGGAGAAACTTTGAAGTGTGTGTGTGCTTTAACAACGACATGTGGCTGTGGAGACGAAATGCTACACTACGTATCATCTTCTAACTGAATACTAATACGAGTATCGAGCGCAAGAATGGAGGTCTAATCCATTGCTGTTTAAATATGTTTACATTTGGTACTCAAAATAATTCATTATCAAGGACAAACGATAATCTTGGATTTTATCACTCCAAATAAGCGACCTCTTCTGACAGATATGTCTACATACATACCAATGGAAGTTAGTGAGTAAGAGAACCCGTAAACTGACATTATGTACACGTTATTACATACAACACATTGCTATGTTTACTTACCATCATATATTAATTACCGTAGAATGCCATTTTTTTATTCCATGGCCGTTAAAGTTATAAGGATCGTTTGAAAGCTCGTGTCATTATCTATGAATGGTCACGAGAAATCCACATTCATCTTTCCAATACTAATTAAAAACATTTTAATGTAATAAGCAGCTTTTGTTCAAAGGCTGACACTAGAATGTCAGTTTATAATGCCCTCAGTAATAAACTTTGATGATTCTTGAAATATCCATTTGCAGTTTGTAATGTGTGTTTTCAGTCTATTGTGCGTTGCTCATTCTGAATAATTGATGTTGCATTGTTCATATTTGAATTTTGTAAAACTGGATTTGTTTCTTATCGTATACCAGTCTTGGATTTAATTGCAAAGGTTTAGAAATGCATTCTGAAATATTTTTATTTAGACTCTCATTATAAATATATAACATTCTTACAAAGAAGTACCTTAGTTATTGTAGTTTTTTTACCGAAACGTGTCAAATTATATGCGAACGCTTCAGCTGTTAACTTTTGAAATTGGTTCTTACCCTGTGCGTGCTGACGTTATAATTGCATTATAACTGTTTACTTTTAAAACAATGAAAATTATCAATTTCTTATTTTCACTGTTTGACACAGTAAATTATCATATTTTATTTCAAGCATGAATATCAATACTACACTGGAAAGAAAATGTTTAAGTGTTTTATAAACAAATTTAAATTTATTTTAATTTTAAAGGATGCAATAATATGGCTACAGGTAAAATCAACTCCATACACTGGGTAATTGTTCGGGATGCAAATGGGCGAAAACATTCACTACGTTTCAACTTACCCCACCCACAGGTGCTCAGTATGCCAAATATCGAAGTACTAATAAATATAACAAGGATTGGCGTCCACTCGGTCACTGTAATGAACTCGATTATGATAATTAACTATCATCAATGCATGATGTATAAACCTAGTACCATTTAAAAAGTGCGAATAATAAACACTAAAATAAAAGTTTTTGACATTGATGTGAAGCTTACATCATACAATTTATTGTTTGCTGGGTTTGTGAGGAGCAAACACAAAGACACATCGAAGAGCCTCGGCTTGCAATCGACGCGACGCCAATGGGTCAACATCGGTCATTCGTGGTTACAAACACCGGTCCATCTTGGTAACTTTCACAGTGGCTTCGAAGTAGGCCACATTCCGAAAAATGCAAACTTGCTTAGGCATCAAAAGAGACTATGATTTATGGCAGGAATATATGAAGACTAAAAACATTGGGTCAGACCGTTCAAAGCACTGATACCCTACAGCATGAAAAATAGACACAGAGGCCAAATTTTCCGACTTCTATATTTTTATCATTAACTTGTCAATGGAAAATGATAGTCATCGTGCCATTGTTAAAGCATAAACAAACATTAAAACACATCCAAATGTTCGGCAGCCGAGGAAATCTCGCCGACAAAGACGATTTAATTTTGAATGTAGCTACGGCTTAGATACGGCAAATTGTCCAGCCTATAGTCTTCCAGAACAGGGTGTTAAAATTACCTTTGGAAGTTACGCCAAGGTTCCGCGCCACGTCTTGCTCCGGAGAGTTGGACAACGCCCCTGCAGCTCCGAGAACAAACGGTTAATGGGGGGATGAAGAAGGAGTCCCTGTGCCTGACACCCATACTTCATTTGTCAACCTAAAATTTGGGACATCGTAGCTTTTTTTAACCTTTTTTAATTTTATTTATAGATTAACTTAATATTTATCGAAATGTCCAATATTGTATGTGTATTCGGAAACAAACAGCCCCACCAACCTCCCCGGCAGTATCTCGGCCATACACACATATATCTATTAAAATAAATAACTAAAAAAAGTAACCTTTGAAAATATTTATCTCTATATTAACCATTTATTAAAAAATAATTTGAAGTAACATATAGCATGCAAATTATTATCTGTTCATTACGATCCGTGTAACATTGTACAGATATATTGTCCTCACGTGGTTATTTGTGACATTCACTTAACTTGTTTTTTTTTATATTGCATACGTCATGCTCTATGATACTGCTTCTTTAATAAAGCATAACATAATGGAGTCCCTACTCAGCTTGTTAAAACTTATATAATTATATATGTTTATATGTTTAAATGGTCATAAATAAATGTATTAACATTAATGTATTTCTCTGTATAAAGTTTTAGACTTCTATACCCGATAACCATAATCCAAATGAATTTTTTGTATATTATTTTCATATTGTTGCATATCTATGTTGAGTTGACAGGATGCTAGATGGAGGCGTTTTCATAAAGATTGTTTTCCAAATATTACAAATGTATTAATTACGCATACTCAGGGTCTGTTTAGAATATATATATATATTACTTATACATACACATGCCTTATTAATTACATTCAGTCTGTTGGCCAATAAATGTAGAATCATGCGATGTGTCATTTGAAGAGACGTGACAACAATGTTTAAACGTAAATAAGCACGACAAAATGCTCCAACATATTTTAATTGTAAATTTAAAATAAATAAGAACGTTATTTATTGTTTCTAGTTCAATATTTCATTCTAAGTAAAAAAAGCCTTCTGCTGTGTATTATTTTTTAATCGCTAAAACGATTTTCCGCAATGGACCATATCATTGGTTAATTGTTGGTTGATTATAAACACCTGATTATATCATAATCTAATAGCTTGCTTGTTCTTTTTTTCTAAAAGTATCAATAAAAGAGAATGAAAAGTAATATAATGTAGTATATAGGCAAAAACGAACAACCTAAATATCTAACTACGTTCAAAAGAAAAAGGCTAAGGCGTAACAGACAATGACCGAGAGACACACGGGGTGTTAACAACAGACCGAATCAAGAAATGGTTTGGCCACAATCTCATTAAAATCAGATCCCCAATACAGGCTTCACGACGTTACGCTATATACATCACGTAATAAAATGAAGTGAACGTCACGATATGATTTTAATGAGATTGGTTTGGCCACCGCCTTGGATGAATATAGCTCGATTAGTAAACCAAACCATACATTTGTCCAGCCATGACTAACACGTTAATGTATATATGCATTAGTTTATATGAGATATTTTTAAGTGTGTTATTCATTGATATCCTTCATTCATGATGTTTTTGTTGTTTTATATTTAATAAGACTAGTGCTAAGCTTTGGAAACCATTGTTAGTTTGGCCATCAAAGCTGTTGTGAAAGAAATTGGCCACCTTCCATGGCTAATTACCCAAATGCAAGGGGTTTCATTGACTTCACAGAATACTATGTACAAAAGCATTTAAAACCGTTGGCTCAAAGGTCTTACCTGGTCTAATTACAAACATGCAAACATACATATTTCAACCATTGGATGATATGTCGCAAACAGGAACTATCACTTCTGTTTTTAATCTGTACAGTGGATCCATTTCTGATGTGTCGGTTTTAAAAGAATCAAAGATTATTGACCTAATTGATCCAGGCGATGATATTATGGCTTGATACATGATATTTAAGTATATATTTAAATTATGCTCTCTCAGATGTGTTTGCATTTTAGAGTAAGTCTGTTTTAGTTTGTTCTGTTTTGCCAAATGTGTCATTATGAGAATAAAGCTGGGTTACAAAGAAGGTTATAACTGTAGTAAAGTAAAATATAGGACCTTTGTCAGCAGCTGTATTCTAAACTTTGTTTAATAAAATTTGAAAAAATAAATCGTTTTTGTCCCAAAATATTTTGTATGAAAATTACAACGCATTCATATTTTCATTAGAAATCATGTCATTGAAATCTTTAAATTTTACTTAGATAGGTAACTTATGTATTTATTGCACTGTCTGTAATACACAAGTGTTGAGGTCTGTTGCAAGAATAGGCTTGGATAGTGTGGCTGCCTCATTGATGTACAAATATTTTAGTGAAATCTTGAGTACATTCAAGCACTTCAAATAATGTTTCAATCATGTGTCTGCAACATCCATCCAATCTGAAGAAAAGAAAAAAGGAAATTTTAATGATACAGATCTAGATTAACAAGTTAAATTTGTCATAATATAAAACTTTTTTCTCTTAGGATATATCCATTTATGTAATTAGCATGTATTATTTCTGTAATCAAGTATTTATCAAAATTAAATTCAAGCATATGATTTTATTAGTACCTAAACTGCAACATGTAGGTCACATATTTTAAAATATTTGCAAAATGATGTTAAGGGCACATTTATAATCTTTCGAAAAATCTAGCTTAAATAATGACATGGTAATGTGTTCTGTGATGTAAGAATGAGGTTTGGTACTTATTTGGACCAGTGAAATTATTTAGCTTTTACATGATTGTCTTTTGAGCTAATATAAATTTCCATTCAGATCTATCAATTAAAAAGATGATTATGTATAAGACATGTAATATAATGCATTCAAAATGCACAGGAACAATCCAACTTACCCTCATTTACATGAACAGTATGCTGACATAATACAAGAAGTCGGTCCTTCCAAATGCCTCAGTAATATCGGGAAGACATGGACATTTGATTTTGACACAGGATCCTTATCACATGTACATGGCTTAACCTTGCTCGTCCAAGCGACATAACCTTTGTTATAGTCATCACACTTCACATCTAGTACGTACCCATCTTGGTTCCTTGTTTACCCCTCAAGCTAGTGGTAATTGCTTAGTTTTGCATGGTCAAAATCATCAAATGTCACTAGATTTTGTATATATTAAAAGCTTGATATTGATGAGGCTAGGGAAATATCATAAAACCCCCAATCAGCTGTAGATAAATAGATAGATAGATAAATAACTTTTATTCCTCCAAGTACATGTATAAATGAAATAAATCAAAAGTGATAATAGTACTGTCAACATACAGTGATAGTATAAGCTTGTATATATATTCGATTGTGAATAAAGGTTTTTAAAGCAAATTAAAGTCACCACCGGTTTGTGTGACCCTCGCGGCTTCTGTGAACTACACCATCAAATTTCATACCGGCACCGTTCCCTTGTCTTGGTATTTTCTTTTTGGCATTGACGTGTTTTCAAAAGGTAAAGCGACTTCATCAAGTTGCCTGTCCAACGTGTCTAAGGTTATTAAAATTGCATTTCGGTGGACATAGCGGAACATTCTTTGGCAGATTTATAGTTGACAAATTCACTCGGCTCCTTTGTTCTTGGCCGCCCTGCTCGCATCTACTCACTTCGTACGTCTTTCATGACTTTATCATCAAAGAGAACATTTGACCAATACGGTTTGAGGAAGGAACAGTAACGTTTTCTTGGTAATGACCGATAAGCGTATTTAACTAATTTATCGCAAACAATGATATAAGCGTCATCAAGATCATATTTACAGAGTTCATTGCACTGAATAATTATCCTTTAAGATTCTTGTCATGATGCACTACGCTTTGATATTCCCTTATTTGTTCAGGCTTACTTTTTCCCCAGTTAACGCCATTCAATTTTGCATTTTCAAGATTACAATCATATAACAATACATCAGTATATACACAACATAAAATATGCCGGTGACTAGACACGTTTGAACAATGATCAGTAGCATTTTCACAATGCATTACAAAATCAACATGTTCATAAGGTAGGCATATATAGTCAGTCATTGAGCGGGAGTTGTTGTCATATGAAACAAATGTATCTGTTAAACCCAAACATAATGGTGACATATTAAAACCACACAAGTTACAATATTTTAAAAAAAGACAAAAGTTGGGACATGATATATCAAAATACTGCACATATGTATCGACAGAATGATTAGAACACGTTAAGTATAATTGAAAGATAAATAAGAAATTGTTAGGACTAAGCTGTAAGTGTATACCTGATATTCTACGATCTTAATAAGCAGAACTATGAAATTATTCAGCTTTTTATACCATAAAATAGCCACCCCACCTCTAAAAACTCGCCTGTAGTCGTATGTATTTAAGTCATTGTCACATGTGGCATGGTAGTTATAGTCACTAGAAATACATCCTAAAAATGTAGATTCTGGGGCGAGAGCCAGTGCTCGGAGATGCCACACACATCTATGTTACCTTCAGTCAATAAGTCAGCAGGTAACGAAGCACTCGACATAATGCCGGTGATAGTCCATGTTATTACATTAAGTGTAATAATGATTGAAACAGAAAATGAGATCAAAACAATTATAGACATGGACAGTGGTTTTTTTTTATTCAGTGTTCATACAGTTCAGAGCTAGTCAACGTCATAATCACTCAGCGCCTCATAGCGGTTCTGGTTTCCGAAGTTGCCCCAACTGTTCCGCCCGCCGCTGTTTCGGGACGCATAAATTATGCTGATGTCGACATATCCTAGGTGGAAGGTCTCGCGATGATTTGCGTTGATGCCAAGGCTCATAATTGACGGACCAGAAGTCTTTCGAGAGCACCATATCCGCTGTGTCGTCTGCGTACACGTTAAATTTTATTAGGACTCGGGCCCGATTTTTTCTAAATGGGAAGACACGAATATTTGAGACAGATGACTTTGCGACTGATAATAAAACGATCATATTAACATGTTTATTCAGCCCGCGGACGTCAAAGCGCTTCGTTTGCCGTTTCTTCTTAACTTGGAAACCATGTTCATCGTAGATGGTTGTGACGAGCACCGGAATCGGATTCCCACGGGGCTCTGTATCGTCCACCTGTGGCGCAGTACTTCTGTCAACATCGTTACGGCGCATATATGACGGAAGCTCCGTTCTCTACGCTGGATACTGGCGTTCCTGACTGCCCTCAGGTGTCGGCGCCTCAGTTCTACAGGCTTCGTACAAGGAAACTTGGTCGTTGTTATATGTTGGCAGATCAACAAGATCAGTTGTGTATGTGTTGTTGCGAACTTTCTGATCCGGAAGTAGTTCTTGCGCCGGTAATCCAATGATTGCTTGATCAGTATTATACATTGGTTCACGATCGACGACAGTACAAACTTTTGATTTTGTTTATTGGATGTTTTGCAATTGTTACTAGTTTGTTGTCGTCAGACATAAAACAACACGAACACGGTCTTCGAGTTCAGTAATTCACTTGACCAACGATGCTGTCAGGGATCTCATTGATTGGTTATTTTCTGTACATATTCTAATAACGTCAGCATTGCACACTTTAACATTTTGCTTAATAGTTACCAAGCAAGACTTTGTCTGAGATATATGCACAACTTTAAATTGATCATTTTGCAAACTGAGACTGTTTCAACAGAAAGATATTTGACTGAAGTGATGCAACTGTGTCTTTAAGTAAGTTGAACTCAGCGGCACTTACACATTTTCAGGAATGGCAGTCATGTGACGAAAAAGTAGTTCCTTTCGATTTCGTAGGTGCCACTGACGGCCGACGCGGCTTCCCCGAGCTTATCAATCGCTTCAGTAAGTTATAGTCTTCGACTTCTATAACGTCAATGATAGTTCGTATGTTCTTTGCCAGGCGCAAAGGGAGCGTACGGGTTTGTACTCTACTCTTAATTACAGCCCCTTCGCCAAAGGGAAAGTAACTATCAAAATATTTCAGGTGTTCAAAATATGACAATCGTACCCTATGTAGATCGCGTTCACGTGAAGCGTATTCTTTCACGACTTGATCTAAAAACATGTCAACTGGCAGCTCCCTGAACAGAGTCACCAATATCCGGTATTCCTCTACCATCCGGAAGTCTCCTCACGAATGTCCCCTAGCGTTTCGATGCCATGGTCACTGTCATATTCTTCGCCATGACAACTGATTAAATTTTCGCCAGTATCAGTCGTTAATGTTTATTTAACTGCGATCTTCAACCACACAATCAGGGTCAACTTCAATGTTCCAACTTGCAGCTACTCCACACAGTTCAATTAAATCTGCTTTTTAGTATTGCTAAAAATAACCCCTCTTTATTTCAAAAAGTTCTGAAGCTCACGGAGATATTTATTACCATATTTTTCTTAATTACTGTCATCAGTTTCATGAATATGTTAATACAGCCGCCATTATTGTTTGTACCTACATCACGTGATACCGTATTTGAAAAACCCGGGCCGACGTAGTTCCGCAGTAACTTTTCGTTTACTTCGTTGTTTATTCTTTTGTTTGTTTGTATCAGTGTTGTTATTTTATTCATTCTTTTTTTCGCTCGGTCGTTCGTTTGTTCATTCGATGTGGTCGTGCGTTCATTCATTCCATTTATTTATGTAATTATTTGTTTGTTCACTCACTCACTCACTCACTCACTCACTCACTCACTCACTCACTCACTCACTCACTCACTCACTCACTCACTCACTCACTCACTCACTCACTCACTTACTGAAAAAACTACCCATTTATTTATTTATTGAAGCTGTACAAACTTTTCCCTTATCTATATTTTAGTTATTTTTTCAGTAGGCTCAGTTTAAGTAGGTAAATGAATCAATACTATTTAATAAGACAAAGTACAGTCGATTCCTGTTCAAAAATTAAAATACCCCAGCTACAACAAGAATAAATAATTCATTGTTATACTTAATCCATTGATCCGATCAAATGCAATATTAAATCATAGAAAAGATAAAACATGAAATCCAGTCCAGTATATTAAAAAAGCATCACGTGTTAGGCATTAATATGGTTAAACATGGATTAAATGGTCGTGATTTATCCATCACGCTGTCTTTGAGTGGCCTATAATACGAACTTCCTTGTATTGTCACAATTAAAGTTGAAATGCAAGAGGTACAATTTAACTCGTGAATAACAAAAAGTTGAAAATAACTTTTATATTTCTGCTTTTTCTTATTAAAGAAAGTCAAATGCAAGATGGACTACCCTGTAATATTACACAAGGCCCTATTGATGAGCTTGTGCCTTTCTGCAGGACAAGTAGCTGGCTACCATGGAACTGTAGAAAGTGTTCAAGTTCACAGTATTCTTTTACAGAGCGCAATCGGGCAAGTTGCTGTTCGTCGAATAAACATTTGCCAGAATATATACAAGAATGTAATCTTCCGCCCAACTTTGACATGGAGACAAGGATGTGCGTCGTCGTCTGTGAACCTTTTTTCAATAGTTCAGGGATTCCTTTAACACTTACCATACAGTCAACGACTACAATCCCCTTTCTGAATATAAGTAATAAGAATTATTTTGGCCGAAATTGCACGAAGTCGCATGCTGCTAGCGACCCCATTTTCGGTATGTTTCGGTTGATTTAAGTCACGCGCAAATCTAATGCATGCGCACCATGATATCGTTCTTTCTCGTGTCATCTCCTGAATCTTTAGGTCGCATTTCTTAAACGCACACCCTCCCTATCCCTTTAGGAGTATTCTCCTTTCTTTTCTTATAAGCTCTAAGCTGTTTGAATTTGTATTTACTGTACGATAATTAGTATTGCATACCTAAATTAAGCAACGCTGTGTTATAACTAGTGAATTTGACACTGAATATATACTTGGAATGAGAGGCTTTGGGTCCAATGTCCGTTCCATTAATTTGACCCTTAAATAAACCTAATTTTTCATTAACTATTATATATCAATGATATTAACATACACACGTTAATACTGCCGGTCAGATATATTTTTGAAGAACCTGGCGGCATCTTAACTCTTCTGTACAACAAATAGCAGCAGCCGAACATTCGGAACAGAGGACAGGATACAGGCTCTTCCACGCGCGTGTTTTCGAAGGACAGTCTGAATCCACGTGTAGGAAAAATGGAAAATCTGGACCGAGAAGCGAAACCGATCCAACGGCGGAGAGACTTTGCCCATTATATCTTTCAAACATACTGTCATTAATTTATGCTATGCTGCATTTTAATATTTTTATCTCAAGTTTAAGTCTATAGCAACTAATAATACCTGACTTTCGAGGTTTATGCCTGGTGTAAAATTCTGCTAGGGTGTAAAGCTAATGAACTACTTCTATTCACATGTTCATAGAAATTTCAAATCATTTATTTAAAAAAAAAACTTCAATGGGTCGTGGATTCACATGGCTATAATAGGGGCTACGGATCCAACGTCCTTTCCGAAGCAACGTTTACTAAACAAACTTAATATATTAATGTAAGCAATCATAAAGTATAATTAACGTATTACGTTACACACGTTTACGTTGGCCGTACGTGTTATGTGGTGCGTATCCATGTGTTAACGGCTGGTGGTATTGGTTTGTCAGCCAAGTGTTCATGTTGTGTGTTTAGTGTGCAATTGCACAGGTGGTATACTTAAAAGTATATGTTTATTGCCCAGACCTGCATGGCCGGTCGTTTGAAAAGTCCTTTTGTTTCTGTGTCTGGTTTGGGAGTGCCGGTGGTAATTGTTTGCTGACATGTATTTGGTTAAAATGTTATCGTTACGGCCGTTCAACCAATAATGTTAAACTAAAACATTTTATCACGCCTCACTTTCTTCCTGGGTTTTTACTTCACGTACCCCAGCCTTTGCACCACTCATTGATTTATTTAACTATATGACATGTAAGGTCTCCTGGTGTTGATAACAATCGTATTGAATAAAAAAAACAGAAATGTTTATTTGTTTGATTGATTTCGCATCATAATATAATATACTTATATACGATTATATTCTTCTTCTTTCCCTCAGCTCAATACTTTTGTTTGAAAATAATCACGGGGCTATTTACAATAATGTTGTCACTTTCAATACGCCATGCCATTTCAAGTATACTGTAAATCTGTTTCACGAAATTTATTTTTAAGTGTCTTTTACGTTTGTTTTCCAATCATAGGTTTATTTTATATGATTGTCCTGGTGTTGTGTATAACAATCTGAAACTATTTCTCATTAGATATGTATAAACTAATATGCAAACAACAGACATACCACATATGCGTCGATATTTCATTATCAATAAAATGTATTGCCACAGTTATCCATGCTAAGTAAAGTAACAAGTACATTAGTTTTTTATGCAACGGGAAGTCTAAATAGGCTAAAATAATTAAAACACTTACCCTACGTCAAAAATGACGTCTATATGTCATGGCTTCGATAATGTTTAAACTTTTTTGTTTGTTTTTAATTACATTTTTACTTATATTATATTTATGTTTTAAACAGTTTGTTAATAAGTTGTTTGTTTGTTTGTTTGTAACATATCTTCTTTTTTTATCTATTTGTTGTAAGCTTCTGTTTATGTTTATAGTTACTTATTCGTATTTTTCTTATCTATGTCTTGCTCATTTGACTATCCGTTTAATTAATTGGAAAAAGCAACAATACAATAAAATAGGACAAAGTACAGTCGAGTCCTTTTTATAAAATTCAACAAACAACTTAATCAAAGGATATAGCATCCATTGTTATATTTGACCCGTTATCAGTCAAAGTGTCACTTTTAAATCGTACAAAAGCTTAACATCTCATAACGCCATCCAGTTCATTAAAACATCATATATGAGGCGTTAAAAGTGCATTTTCACAGATTAAACGTATTGACAACTTTTTTATTTTTTTGTCTTGGAGCGAGCTATTTTTTGCGAAAATTTATGGAAACCATGACCGTTAGAAACGGTTCAAGCCATTAAACATTAATTTACGAACTAAAACATGAAAATCTGCGATCTGATCTTTTGTCAGCAATCTTTCATCATTGGTTTTCAGATATTTACGCAAAGATCAAACGGCCGTGACTTATCTCTCATGTTATCTACCAATAGTCTTTTGACTTAAAACTAACTCCATCGTAGTGCCACTTTTAAGGGTGACATCCAAGAGGTACCATCGAAATAGTATTTAAACAATATCAGCGCAATACACAATAGAACATGGTGTTTATGGTTTTTATTTTTCTTCTGCAACAAAGTCAAGTGCAAGCTGGAGAACCATGTCATATTCAATATGGTTCTCTTAATGAAGTTGTGCCTTCCTGCAAAATGAGTAGCTGGCTACCTTGGGACTGTGCAAAGTGTTCAAGTTCGCCATATACCTTGACCAAACGCCTTCGAGCAGTATGCTGTCTAGGGAATAACTCTTTGCCAAGATGTCTACAAACATGTAATCTTCAGCCAAACGCTGATAGCGAGACAAAAATGTGCGGACTTGTTTGTGAACCATATTTTAAAAGTTCCGTGATGTTTTCAAAACCTACCATAGAGTCAACGAGCACACTGACCAATCAACTAGCTTCAACAACAGTCAGAACAACAACAACAACAACTACTACACCGAAGCAAAACCAACAGCATGGATTACAATGCCATATTAGATATGGTCCCCTTGATGAAGTTGTACCTTACTGCAACATGAGTAACTGGCTACCTTGGGACTGTACAATGTGTACCAGTTCGCAACATACTTTGACCCATCGCCTTCGAGCAGTTTGCTGTCCATCGGATAACCCATTGCCGGGATGCCTACAAGAATGTAATCTTCCGCAAAATGCTGACATCGAGATAAGGATGTGCGGCTTCGTTTGTGAACCATTCTTCAATAGTTCAACGATTTCTTCAACACCTTCATTAGTATTACTTGGTTTAGTTGCTGGAATAATGGTTTTGTTTCATTAATAAATAGGAAGCAGAAAGAGTGTATCTATGAAGACAAATATCATATAAATTGGCATGGGTATGATATTTCAACGAATTATGTTAATGTTTAATGCATTTCTAATTGTACATTTATTGCATATTTTATTGCATTTTGTTTGACTCGTGTTTGATTCGTTTTTGATAAAATAAGAGATGGTGGAAAGAGAATATTAGACTTTTCGTTCTTAGTTATTTTTATATTGTTATAGAAGGAATACTTAGCAATTATATAATTCTTCGTGATTAGTTATCTAACATGTTCACATACATGTGTAAGTGTTTCATGTGAGGCTCCGGTCAGCTGAACATTTGAGTACATCGACTTCTGCATTTAGAATTTAACATTTGTTTACATTTAACAAAGGTTATTTACACATGCGCATATAATTGCCATTTGTATAATAATTATGTATTGAGTGTAATGTTTAAAAAAAGTCATGACCATACTAGAAGATTTAAGTGTAACACAACTAATATATCGACGAATAAACTGGACATCGATGCATTGGTATTTCACTCAATCCAAGCCAGCTACATCTACCACGTATACACACTGCATGGTTTTACTAGTCATCGATCAAAGCATTTTCGTTTCTTCTTGAATTGTGTTTCTGGAATTATTTTTAAGATTTTAGCTAGTGTTTGTCCTTGTAGTTGTCATTTTATTACATAAACGGTTGACCAGACAAGCGAGTTTAAAGTTATCGGCGCCGTGCATTCACCTAACTTTAATTTCCTCCATTTTTGAAAACCAGAACTAACATATAACTCAACGGATAACCAGTTTGTATTATATACACTGTAAAACTAGGAGTTTTAAAGACATATATTTAGGTTGGTAAATCAGCAGTCATCCATTCTTGGTTTAAGTCCAATCGATCGGCATACTTAGACAGAGACAGGGCCAGAAGATAAAACATAATTTTGAACACTAAGCTGTCTAATGTTTGTTTACTTTGAATTTCCGAATTAAAATGGCCGCCTGGCATTCACCAGGACTGATCACGTAGAACTGAAAACCTCACATTAACAAAAACTGCTATATACATACATCTGGACGGCTTTATAGTGGGCAAATTTTGCACGCGACTGATATCTATGGCATTATACCAGTATAACCTTTTTTCGACGTCAGAAGCAAGATAAGTCATAGGCTTCAAAAGTTCCTTTTAAATTATGACGTGATTAGATTTGATTTTTATATACCTATTAAGTCACTTGTCTACTTTTTATGTGTTATTTCTTAAGTAAATCGTTCGTTTATGCTTAAACTTTTTCAACTTTTTAAATTAATAAATAGTATTTTTAGCTTGACAACATATGTAAATTATTTAATTTATAATGATATTTCTTACATATTCCTTTGCATACAGACATATCATTTTCATCAAGAATTAGAATCCGTTTTTGCAAACGTATGTCCTTTCGAAAATTGTATTTTTTATAAGGGTGAGAGTGGCATAGTGGAATATGTGTCCGCCTCTCACCAAGAAGTTGTGGATTCGATTCCTAATAGGGGGTACTTTCTCATTACCTGTCAAAATAAAAAAAATAGAAACAGCTATTGCGAAAGTCTATCCTTTCGATGATTATGTTTCAAAATGATATATTAGAATATAGCTAATAACCTTGAAAACTTCGCAAAAAAAGAAAACCTAATACGCATATTGAAACCTTTTTTACAAACGCCGCGACACTGGAATACACATTAATCTGACGATTACAACATTTATTATATAGAATTAAAAAAAAATGCATAAATTTACCAAATCACTATTACCGAACCATTATTACTTCAAGCTTCGGATATAATAAAAACGTTAATGCTAGAAACTTTAATTTATAATTTCCAAACATTAACAAACAGAATCATTGAATAATATCAATCAGTATTTCTCTTTAGCCGCCTTAGACGCAATTATATTATATATAATATAAGGTTAAGCTTACTATGTAGAGAATGTTCTGAAACTCCCTTACTATATTACTTCGCAACTAGAACATGTCAGAAAAACAAACTTGCAATTTTAAATAAAGGCATGGATTACTTTCTAACTTTTATATGATTATAATGAATGTTATATCAACACCGCAGTAAGTGCCGCTATTTATATGAACGAATACATATATAAACGAAACAAAAATTTACTTATAAAAGATTTTCAACACTTCGGACATTTAGGCCAAGTAGCCAAACTTCTAGCTGGGTCGTGGTGGTCTACAGATAGCAAAGTTATGGAAAAAAGCAACGGTTTAAACTTTGATTAGAGGCTAAAGATCGACACACCCAAAAGTAAGCAAGCAATAAACAACCACACTGGTTTGGTCCCTGAAGTATCAATTGTGTTATTAAACTCATCTGAGTGATCCATGTAATACCAAGATTTAAAATAATGTGAACTACATAACACTTTACTACTTTATACCCGTTTGATATTTATGTGTCTCACACTAAATGAGATGTCTATTTTTCGTGTAACACTCGAAAACATCGACCTATTGTTACAGATGCTTCCCTTATTCAGGCCAACGGAAGAGTTAGTAAAAGATGAGACGTTGTACACGTTGATCGATTTAACACACTGCTTTATATACCAAGCCATCATAATTACCGGAGATTGTCATTATTCCGACGCCGTAAGAGTGATGCTTAAGAAGGGTTCGCGTGACAACTCAGGTTATCATCTAGGGAATGATACAAGGAAGCACGATTCATCTTGCCTTAACTCTTTAAAAGCACTTAAACGTAATAAGCAGCTCAACTTCAAAAGCTTCTGTAGGCACGTCATTTATAATGCTGTCAGTAATACACTTGATATTTGGTCGAAGTAATTCAAAAGATAACCATTAAGACAGCTGTTATGTGGGTTTCTAGTATATTGCGCGTTGCTCATACTTCTAAATCGATAATGTTTTAATCTAAATTGGCTTACGTTAAAAAAAACAAATCTGTATTTTTATCATAGCAAGATCTTTAAAACATTTCGCTTTAAACTTTATAATGTAAATATGAAACATTCTTAAGGAGAATGACAGTTATTTGTAGTTTTTTGAAACGCGCCATATTGTATGCAAACGATCGCTTAGGCTGGGTCACAGCCTTGGGTGCACTGACGTTATGTTTGGTCATGAGAGGCAGCAAAAATTTCAAAACAGAAAAAATTCTAACCGAATTAGTATTTTCACTGTTAGAGGCAGTAAATTATCATTTCATAATATTTATCTGTACACCACCGGAATACAAATACCAAAGTTGTATATAAAGCAAATAAAACAATGCATTAAGTAACGGATATGATGCTTTATGGATCCAATCGAAGCTGAGCATGAATGACACAAAAAAGGGATTTTATTTACTCATTTCGGCAAGTAATAAAACTACGTGTCAATGCGTCTCCAGATATTACGAATGTATTGACTTATAAACATTATCAAGGCCAATTTTGAATATAATTATTACCCTTATCCTGAGACATGTTTCATTGATTCCATTCAGACTATTGGCCAATTAACCTTAACCTAAACACTATTTCTACTCGTACATTAATATAAAATCTTAGTTGGTGTTTGAAAATCGCTACAGCAATATTCCACATCATATGATCTTCCACTGTTTCTAATAGGTTATGATTTCAGAATCGTTATTACGTCGAGAAACTATAATGTCAAAATGAGAATTTGTTTCAGTTAGCACAATATAGTTGGTATGCTAGAACATAAGGTTATATAATCTCAAGTCAGCAGTTCTATAGTAATGGTGTTTTCCCCATGTGCCGCTTTAGACTGATTCTATAAGTGTTTGTATCGGGACAGCCAATTGCATTTTCAGCAAACATAGCGCATGGTGAATCAAGTAACTCAACCATAAACAATCAAGCTAACAAGATATATGCTCATTCATTAACACACCATTGTCCTCTAAGAAATTACCAAAGTACATTGCTAAGTTATATGACGTGTAACCATATTGACACATTATTACATTAATCGGACCGAAAAGGAATGGGAAGGTGATCTCAGATTTCTAAGAAGACAGATAATTTAATCTTGGACAAACAAATCGATTGCTGTCCGCTGTTGACGTACTGCAGAGTACGTACCGCCGACCATGTAACGTTGTGGTTTTGTAAGTGTACTCGCATTGTGTTTGGACAAGCTCGACGTCGTTTGCCCAGTGGTTATAGACGTTCCATAATGCTTCAAAGCGTTAATTCAAGAAAAGTCGAATCTATATAGGAAATGGAAAATAAGGATTGAAATTCTTCGCGGAAGCAATCATGTTACGTGTATTTAATGCCACGGTTAATCTGGCAATTCAAAGTGCGCTTTTTGGAAAAATTGCCAGAATGACCAGTCTGAATATCATTGTAGAAGATATTCAGAAGTAATTTGAAGTTTTGCATTCGCGCTTTATATTGGAGCAGCGCACTCTCTCAAAGATTGTAATGTTTAGTACAAAGTTTGGTCAGTGACTCAAAAAAGAAATATAACAACAAAAATAAGATTTAAACTCATTGCTTTTAAGCAACTACATAAGAACATTGTTTTGTTTGTTTTAACGTGTCTTTATTTCATTAACAAACTCTTTATATGGACACATCCCGTGAAAAAAAAACAATGGGTAAACACTTACAAGCGATTGAAGTGTCCATATAATATTTTCGAATCATGTAAATGTATGTTTCATTTAAAGAAAACGACGTTGGGTAAACGCGAAAAAATGTAAAAGAAAACAAGAACACAATGTATAGCTTGTATAAATTGTTTAAATGCCTTACACCAAATAAAAACCTGTTCGACAACTAATTCTGATGATTTCATTGAAAAGTATGCACTTTTAACATTTTGGGATATTCTAAATTATTTAGATGCTTTGTTAGGCGCCTGTGTAGCTGCTCAATGCAGAAAACACCACTTCAAAATGTCGTTTGAAATAAACAACTATTCGATTGTTGCCTAAGTTATTTGCGTTATAGTTTCACCCTCTTATGTTGAACATCAACACTTAACATATTTGTAAGTAATTCAGGTAAACAAAACACATGAGATCAAAACCTTTTTTGTTATTCACTTCCTCTTTCATTGTCTGATAGTTTTCAGTAGCATATGGTTGTTTCCGGTGTTTGATGATTGTTTGTTTCTAAATTTGATTAAAAGGTTTTGCATAAAATGGGTTTGATAGAAGTGAATGAACTCAAAGGTTTTATTAAACATAACACGAAGCAACATTATGTATCTATTACTGTCATGCCTTGAGAATGTATGCTGAAGAATTTGCACACACCGCTAGTAATTCTTAGAGACTTATCTTTTAGTCTTAAATTTCGCAGAATAGAGCGATAGTTTATCAAAATAATGAAAGGCTCAGATTTTCACCACATATTTCAATTAGGAACAACTCAAAATTGTCTATCAAAATGTAGATTAAATAGTCATATGTCATAATTATTTTAAAGAACTGTCAGGTGCAATATATCAATGCCAATTTAAAGCCAATTTACCATTTCTTTTCTTCACACGAATTTGATAAATAAAACCAGTGGGGATGGAAATGTGTTTAGAATACTTAGCGCCATTTTTATTAAACTCTTTTCGATTATTGAAACCAGTCTAATTGCAGACTTAAAATATTGTGTTCTAAGACACTTAGCTAGTATTTTATTCATACCAAGAGGGTGATATTATTTAAGACATTAATCTGAAGTAGGCGTCTTCAATGTAAGTGTTGAGTGTTAAAACATTCCTACTTATATTATACTGCAAAGTGTCTGCTGATTTCATAATTGAAAGAAAATGCAAAACAGTCGGAAATATTGACAGGCATAGTTGGCGTAAAATTGAAATAAGGATTAATTAGAATCATTTTTTTCTGACTGATTCCATTAATTTACTTGTTTCTTAGAGTTTGTGCCCGTGCCCTTTAGCTGCAATATGTCTCCAGCACGCTTTGACAACATCACGGCTTAAACTATGTGTCATCTGACATGCGACTGAAGTAACTTAAATTCCTAGTCACATCTAGATATTAGATAAGAGTTGATGAAACAGAATTATATACGAGGATAATCTAGCTTTGTTTTAAAGAGACATCTTCGTTATTTAATTTGCACGGTTTTAAGCATCGATGCGCGGGAATCAAGGTTCTCGGTTTTAAACAGTACTGAATTCTGAAAAGTATTGTCTTCTCATTTGCGCTTCCGCCAATGGAGCTGCTGGTACTACTTTTTCTCGTATTTTGGTATCCAGAGATCGTGGATTGAACCTGAGGCTCTCCGCACCCGAGGCGGAGGCCGAGCTATTTTGGCGTTCCATAATCAAATAATTCAATATGATAATGGTAGCTTGTGTTTATACTAAACTACAGTTTAGTTTCTTGATTGATAAAAATAGAAAACAAATGTTGAGAGGATCGCCTTGGAACAGACCGTCACTGTAAATACTCGGATTTTTAATCTGGTTTTCTCTCATGGGCAATAATTTGTATCATGCAAATATTCCTTGGCATTATTATGCAAAGTGTATTAGCGCACTATCGAGAACATGTGTTGCAATGATTTTAATGATCTAAATTAATGCTTACATACATACTCTTACTTAAATTAATGTTGGTGATTAACTTTCATACTTTTTTTGCAATTTGTGACTGCTTCGCTATTGTACATTCTCTGTGTATTCTATATAATGTCGCCGTTTAAACCTATGAAATCGTCATTTGCTTCAAATTACAAATTTTATATTAACTGAATGTGATTCTTCAATCTCAATAATAGTAGAACTGTTTTGCTCAAGGATCTGCCATAAGCATATGTAGATATAGTTCATTTGGTATATAGTAGAACAGCTTCGTTCAATCGTTTTTCAGTGTTAACGAAATACGCCTGTGATTGCGAAGTCGCAGTAAGTTTTATCGTCATATTTTCATCATTGTTATTGGATACCAAATTAATGTCCTGATGCCTCGCAGTGCACTTTCATGTCTTCTACCAAGAATCCGTCAATATCATTCGCCAATATTTAGAACCGAATAAAATTGTCAATTTCAAAGTTGTTTTGTGCACATGCAGAAAAAATGGTATTTAAAACATGAATTTATTCCTCGTAGAGTTTTTTCATATTTGAATGGAGGTCGACTATTTGAACCTCTTTTACATATGAATAGACACCTTTTAAACCCATTGAATGGTTTGAACATTATTAAAGAAATGAACATTTCCAGCATTTTACAGTTCTAAGATTTAAGTTAAATCAATCTTAATCGTCCAGGTTTCATATAATAGTTTTACATAAATCCGGCAATCTTTATTGATCCAACATTTACGTAGATAAATGCGTGATGGTGTGTAATAAAATTGATTGATTTACATATGGCAGCGCTTCTAAATCCGTACGTTTTTCGTTTTTTTGGAATGAAGTTCGCAAAGCGTTGAACAGGTGCAGAATAATAAAAAAACTGGTACCTCATCATTATATCAACTTGTATGGCGTACATAACTCTTATTGAAGGCTGTCCCGTGGATTCCTGATCAAGCAATAATTAATACTAATATCATTTTACAAGTACGAATTTACAAAAATATACTTCGGCATTTGTGCAGAGTATTCTGTTTTATTTAGTGGCCTTTATATATTTATATTTCATAGTCCATACCATTCCTTACCGTGGTAGACGGCTGTAGCGTAATTTATAAGGTATTTCCATATTGATGACCACTCATCAATGACTTTGTTGTCCATAATATAAAACATGTGCAAGCTTAAAGCTAGACTCTTACAGATTGAACGTTTAAACCACTTTTTTTTATTTTTATGTCTTGGAAAGAGCCAATTTTTGCAAAAATCCATGAAAACCAGTTATATAAGACTGCTTAAAAGATAGAAATCGCAGATTTTTAAATTTAAGTTAAAAAATTCATGTGTTATGCATTTTTCTTAAAACGGTTAGTTTCAGCCATAAAACATTAATTTTCGAACGGAAATATGAAAATCTACGATCTGATTTTTTGTCAGCAATCTTATATCATTGGTTTGCAAATATTTACGCAAAATTTGCTCTTTCCAAGACAAAAAATAAAAAAGTTGTAAAAATGGTTTATCTGTGAGAGTGCAGCTTTAAGGCTGGGTTATTCAAGTTAGGTAAGCCAAGGTTATCGAACGTACGAAATCGTATCATGAAATCAGTTCTTGGATTTTCTTTTTATCTTACTACGGTTCCGAAATTGAAAAAAGTAGAATAACACAAGAAGTCTTGCGATCTTGAACATTTAGCTGCAATCAGCCCATTAAATCGGGTAAAAATAATTTCAATCGCAAAAAATTAATATCAACTTTCTCAATAAAGCAATAAAATCAGCAGGGACTTTCTTTTTAAAAAATAAAAGCACATTTTAAATGTCTTGAAATCAGCCTTTTATTTAAGCAAGTATTTATTTACCCAACAAGCAGAATACCGCAAAACGAGTAAGTCGCTTGAAAGTGCAGGGGCATGTATTTGAACACGTTTCCAATAAAAGATTGGAATACTTATACAAATAGAACTCTAAACGTGATATATGTTTCTTTGGGTGCAAGGTTATTGTCCTCGTTTTATTTTAACTTTCATGAGTGCATAACTTCACGGTCAGTGCACTAACTGCTTTTATATTCGGTTGATATTACGTTTCACAATAAATAAACATCAATCCGAAAACGTTTTTGAATAATTTTGAAATACTAATACATCCTGTTGAATAATACAATTTATATGTCAAACAGCCCACAAGCTGGAGGCAGTAGGATCGAGTGTGTAAGTCGCAGACAAGGGTTAGGGTCAGCAAGTGACCCTGGTATATATATGATGTACCATTTAACAAGAGAACAAGGGTTAACGATATAAGTTTTTGCACAATCGGACAAAAACTATGGCATATTCTGCCATTGTATATTAAGCAGTAAGTGCCTATAGATGTGTTCAAGAAAAGCCTCAAAACTCACTATTTTACACCGTTTTTTGACTTGTTTTAAATCAGACTCGAATAAGAAATATCTGATATTATATTTTATTTTTTTAGCGTCTTAGAGTTTTTTACATCTTTTATCGTTTGCTTTGACTAATTATGATTTTACTTAATGTACATATATTACTACTTCAGCCACCTTTAATTTCATGATTGTTACAAGTTTTGATATCTTATTGTTTAACAGCTTTATATTGTTTTATATCAATATATGTTGAAATTTTATGTTGGATATATAGAGTATGCATGTATTGTACAACGCCATTGAATATAATGTATAGAAATAGGCGTTTTATCAAATAAACACTTTAACGTTAACGTTTAAGTAGGACCGTGTCCTCGTCTGTGTTTGTTTTTGAAAGCTTCATCCTAATTAGATTTATATCCATCATCACTTATGATCCTGCTGCAATTATTAATTATACAGGTAATTTTGAATCAAAACGAAACTCCAGGTGTTAAGAAGTGTAACTGTTGATATTGGAATATCAACATCTCCTATCAACTGTTATAATACGTTACATCATAGAAATGTTCGACACTCCTTTTGATGATAGTCATTACCACTGACAATAATCTTTTAAACAAGTTCAACTGTTCTTATTTGTATACGCCTCGATAGGCGCCTGATCAGTTATTAAATCATTCACGAAATCACTTCATCCCACTTTTAAGTATTCATTTTTTGTATTAGTACAGAATGTCAAGTTCGACCCGTCAAATTTTAACATCAATTCGTAAAATATTGGTAAATTGATTCCAGTAAATGAAACACAGTGAATAAAAAGCATTGTAGTAAATCATTGCTGATAGTTTGGGAATATATACTCTCAACAAGTAACCACAAATGTCAAACTGATTGCAAACGAATCCAAATTCCTGGCTAAACAGTATTGTTGGTACTGATACAGAATAAGAATATATCTAAAAAAGTCAGATGGAAAGAAAACTATGGTGAACATTCTTGAATTCTGTTTAAGGAAGAATCCCTATAAGTGTGTTATGTATGCCATATTTACCTTAATGTTACAACTAATATTGCCGCAGTTTGTCACTTGATGTCGTGCTAGTGCTGCTTTTAAAATGTTTTTAACGCATTATACTTCTGGCACTACCACCATCCCATTATTGGTTGAACGTAGTGTGTCTATTTTTCAGTTGTATGTTTAGCTTGGCCCTGTACCCCCTCAATATAATGATTAAGAACATCTTATGGATACCACTTCTACAACAGTACTACTTCCACAGACGGCACAATCAGACAAATCTCATGTTGATGAAACTCCATTCCAGATTGTACCTGTACATAAACACTCAAAATATTCAATGTTTGATTTATTTCGATTGTCCAATTTGAATTCATTTAATAAAAACAGGATTTAAGTTTCTGGGTACTATAATTTGTAAGGTGATTAACATTCACATAACAGGAAGCAGCACGTTAATCAGTTTTCAGTATTAAATTACGACCTCGTGTTATTTATATTCAAGAGTTTTCATAAATTATTAGAGCTTTATCTTTTCGTCTGAAATTGTACGAAATAGAAATGATGTTTTATCAACACTTTGGAGGACGTCAGCATTATACTTAATATTTCAATTAAGAACATGAACGAAACAGTCGAACAAAATGTAGATTAAATGCTGATATGTCATAAGTATTTTAGAGGAGTGTTAGATGCAATATATCAGTGTCAATGAATATCCAATTAACCGTGTTTCCATTTTGTTGAAATGAAATTAAATAATAATGCCATTGGGATTGCAAATATATTGGAAATGATTGCCTTATTGGCTAACATGTTTTGAAATATTCAAACCTATCAAGTTCTAGACAAACACATAAAAGATCAAAGATTCCTTGATATAAATTTTAGGAATTTTAATGGCTAATTGTTTGCGTCATATTCTTATAATTGCTTATCTGGTATTTTATTCTCACCAATAAGTTGAGAAAAGTGTTTTGATTTGTATGTATTAGAAAATATGAGTTAAAAAGGGAGTCTTCAATACTAGTGTAGGTGTTATCAATTCCCTATATAAATCATCTCGATAGATGTCTGATGCTCTTATTTACAAAAATGCAAGCACAGTCCGGCAGAAAGACACATAGTTTACGCTATATTAAATGAGGTATAAATGTTAATCATTCTGACCTAATCTATTTATTTGCGTGTATCTTCCACTGTATGAAGATTTGCTCTGGCCCACTGGCTGAATAATGGCCATACCCAATCATGGCAACACAAATTGTGTTCAAATGACATAAGTGGCATGAGAAAGAAGTGACTGAAATTCCAAATACATCTAGATATTAAAAGAGTTGACTAAACAGGGTCATCTAACAGGATAATCCACCTTATTTAAAGATACCTCTTGGTTCCTGAAATTTACCGGAGTAAAGCAACAATACACAGGAAACAACTTACCCAGGCTTTTACCGGTACTGAGTACCCCAATCGACACCTTTTCACCCCTTGATCCACGCAAGGTAACTACTGGTACAAGTTTCTTATTCATTGCGGATTTAATTTGAAACCTTCGCACCCAAAGCGATCATACTATTACTGGGATTTTGTGGCGTTCATTTAAATAATTATATTTTTAGTTTATGTTTATATCATACAACATTTTAGTATCATTGTCGATAAGTTAAAACTGCCGGTTGTCATAGAATTTAAATGATAGGGTAGGCAGCTTAGTAGAGACTATCGCACGAAATTATCGGGGCTTAAATTCGCTTTTCCTCTTGTGATATATACTGTTCATCAGTGTTTCAATTGACAAGGATTTTCATTTGTATTATGTAAGGAATTTCTTGACATTAATTTTCTCGTTACAATTAGTTAGTTAGCACAAATATTGAGTTCGAAGGTATTTTAGGTTAGTTTCCATCTGATAGTAGAACATTTATACTCATGAAATTGTTGTGTATTTGATGTTTTGTAGCGCATCCTCTCTGAAACTCCCTTCAGTATCAACGAAAATTGCCCGTGAGTGCGAACTTGCAGTAAGTCCAATAATCTTACATTCCTTATTGGTGTTGGAAACCAAATTAATGTGTTGATGCCTTAGCAAGGCATCCTCATGTATTTTAATAAGAAGCCTTATGTTGTCCATATTAAGAAATAATGTAATTCCTTTTAACGAGCACATGTGGGAACAATACATTTTTACAAATCAAGACAATATTGTTCGTCGCCTATTCTTCAAAATCGATGGTGTTTCATTCAAAATTAGCTTACGGATGAAAAATCTTGTTATTTATCATAAAACAGTTTTTGTTTAAAATGCAAATGTTAAAAAAACATTCTAAAACATTTCAGAATATTAAAATATACATATGTAACATTCTTTCAAAAATAACAGTAATATGTATTTTTTTATGAAACTCGCCAAATTGTATGCAAATGATCGCTTTAGTTGCGTCCCAGTCCTGTGAGCAATGACGTTATGTTTGGACGAGAGAGCCGTCTAAGATTTCAAAACAGGAAAAGGTATCAAATTTATTTTTTCACTGTTTATATCACTAAATTATCATTTTGTAAGGCTATCCATTTAAACCAACTGATTCCCGTTATTAGATTGTTATAAGTAGCCAATAAAACTATAATTTATGTAACGGACATGCTGACTATTATCTAATATTCTTATACAGTTAAAGTTTTGTTTGATAATGAAAATGCACTAGCACTCACCGACAAACTTATGACATTTCACCATGATTCTTAATAGTATATGATTTCAGATTCGTTATTACCTCGAGAATCTTGGGTGTTTAAATTTGAGAAATGTTTTAATTTAGTATAATATAGTTGTTATATTCGATTATTAGGTGATACAATCTTGAGTCAGCAATAGTAATAGTATCCTTTGATTCTCCTCATTTGCTGCTAAAGACTGTTTGTATTGGGCAGACTGTATGTCAACCACTTGCTTTTTAGCAAACATAGCGTATGGTAAATCAATGAACTCAACATAAATATTCAAGCTAACAAGATATGTGATCATTCTTTAACACATTCTTGTTCTCGTAGAAACGACCAAAGTAATATGACGAGTAAACATATGGACACCTTATAACACTAATCAGATGGAAACTGTATTGCGATGGTATCTGATTGCAGATATCTGAGTTTACAGATTATTTGACTTAGGACAAGCCAATTAACTGTCCTCTGCTGTAGACGTAATGCAGAATATTTACCATGCCCGTGTCTTTTTTATAGAACCGAACTGATGTTCATATTGCATAGACCATCGGCTATATAACGTCGTTTTTTGTATTGCAGCATTTTGGCCGGACAAGCTCGACGTCGCTTGCTAAGTGGTAAATGATGTTTCAAAATGCTTCATATTAATTTTTGAAATGTTGAATCAACATCGAAATGAAATTCTTTTCGGAAACAATCATGCTGTATGTTGAATGCCATGGTTAATCAGGCAATTCAAAATGTATCAATCTGAATTTTAGAAAATATTTAGAATCTATTTGAATTGTCAGTGTATCGTATAATTTCATGTGTTAATTTAAAAGTTTGGGCAATGACTCAAAGAAGAAATATAACAATAAAAAAACGAGCTTAACTCATTGTTTCTGAGCAACTATTGAAGAACATTTTTTTGTTTGTTGTTGTATTTCTATTTGATGTTTGCAAACACTTGATATGGACACATTCGGTGGGAAAACACGCTTTCATTGAGTAAAAACTTAAACGAGTTTGAATAACACGATGCGCTTATGTAGTAATGAGTTAAGATTGAGATTTGGTTTAAGTACTTTTGTGATATATGAGCCAGTGCTTTCAAGATGGAATGAATGCCATAAGTACTAATTTTAATCCTCATATGTCTTCATTTACTTAGTAATCCCACCGCATAACGTAAATATTTTTAATTAAGGTACCTTCAATAATAGAAAGAAACTACAAACTTCGCTCATCATTATTAAACCAATAAAACTGAACGAAAATGAACGTTTTTCCTATTTAAATCATTCGTATCTTTAAATAAAACAATGGACACTTCAGGGTCTAGACTATTAGCTAAACGTTTGAACAAGTCACAAAAAGATATTGGGAGTTTTCATATAATAATTTTCGATTTCTGAAAATGAAAGTTACACACGATAAAAGTAAATGTGAAAAGACATGAACAAATCACAATGTAAAGCTCGCGTTAAAATCCCAATCATCCTTTACATCGACAACTTCTGCTGGTAGTTATTACCATTGAACTGTATGCACTTGAAATATTTCGGAATATTCTTAATTGTTCAGATGCATTGTCTGGCGCCTGCTTAGCTGCTCAATGCAGAAAACACCACTTCAACTGACGTTGGAAATAAACAAACTATTGGAATGTTGACATAGGTATTTGTGAGGCATTTTAGGTTCAACCCGCTTATGTTGAACAAAAGCACTAACATATTTGTAAGTTATTTAAGTAAACAAAACACATGAGATCAAAAACATTCTTGTTATTCACTACCTCTTTCATTTAAACAAAATATCCGAAAAAAATCCAGTTATAGATTAATCAATTAGTTACAATTTTAAACTCGTACGAAAATAATCCAGTATTATTAGAGTTAACATTCTTAAATGTTGAGATAAATTTGTCATCAATTTAACTATATAATTCAAATATCAAAGTAAATCAAGCATATTCATTTTTTAAATGAAAAGATTAATGCCCGTGTAGAAACTTAAGTTATATAATACTTCAACATTACGATTGAACAAATTAGATCGCTGCAGTTTGGTCATCCTAATGCGCCTTCTTGAAAAGGAAATCCTGTAAAATTGACGCAACAATGCAACCACCTACACTACAACAAACATATGGTTGATTCCAGTGTATGATGGTTGTTTTTTTCTAAATTCGATTAAAAGGTTTTGCATAAAATCGGTTTGATCGATATAAAAGAACTCAAAGGTTTTATTAAACATAACATGAAGCAACATTATTTATCTATTACTGTCATGCCTTGAGAATGTATGTTCAAGAATTTGCACACACCGCTAGTAATTCTTAGAGAGTTATCTTTTAGTCTCAAATTTCGCAGAATAGAGCGATAGTTAATCAAAGTAATGAAAGGCTTCAGAATATCACCACATATTTCAGTTAGGAAAAACTTGAACAAAATTTTCAATCAAAATGTAGATTAAATAGTCATATGTCATAATTATTTTAAAGGAGTGTCAGGTGCAATATACCAATGCCAATTAAAAGCCAATTTACCATTTATTTTCTTCACACGAATTGGATAAAGAGAACAAGTGGGAATGGAAGAGTATTTAGAATACTAAGCGCCATTTTTATCTAACTTTTTCGATTATTAAAACCTGTCAAATTGATGCCTAAATAAGTATGTTCTAAGACACTTAGCTTGTACTGGTTGAGGAGCAGTTTCCGACATTTTTTTAACAATTTTTATTGAATTTCTTTTATGCCTGTTTAACTCCCTACTAAAATTGTTCACGTAATAGTAAACTTCATCTCAAGCTGATTTTGTTAAAATATTTTTCACATGACTCTTTTGTGTACATCTCATAATATGGGCGCCAAGAGGGTGCTTTCACTGTTCTGATTTGCTGGTGATGAAAAGCATTTCGAATCGAATACGCGGCGGATATTAGGTGCCTATTGCGTGTTTTTTTATCCGTTTATTTATAATACTAAATATAAGACTATAATACGAGATATTTTATTTAATTTTTCAGCATTTACCAAAACTTTAAACCCTAAAATTTACGACAGTCAATTCATTCTCGAAATCAGGCAGGCACTGAATATCAATGATAATTTAATTCTTTTCTGATAGGAACTTGTGTTTATATACATATTAGTGAATGTGGGTGTGAAACTAGCACGGCAGCAGTGTTAACAAATATGAACACAATGGTCATCATTTGCATAAGTCAGTTTTGGAAAACCTTGTAGTTATTCATAAATATGCAAATTAGGATCACACGCATGCGCAATTCCCAAATTCCCCACGTGCAATTTTGTGTACAAAATGAAAAATAATCATTAAACATTAAAAAATAATATAAGTTACTTACATGTCTAGGTAAGAACTTCAACTTTTGATTGCCTTAGTAATTGAATTGTAGTACCTTCTTTATGAAGATCTTAAAAAAGTTCGCGAAAAAGCGAACCAGCATAGTATTCATACCAAGAGGGTGAAATTTTTTAGACATCATATTTAAAGTAAGCTTCTTTAATATTAAAGTGGAGTGTTAAAAACATCTTACTTATTTTATACTGGAAAATGTCTGCTGATAATTGGCAGTTTTTGTTTATATTTTAATACATTTTAGTTCCGTGGTTTTCAAGAGTAAATGGCCAGTTTTTTAAGAAAACAAATGTTTGGGGCCCGCTTAGGGAGAGTCTGTCACAGTAAATACTCGAATTTTGTAATTGTTTTTCTCTTTTGTGATATTTACTATACACCAGTATTTAATTTGGATTGATATATTCCAGTTATCTTATCATACCGCATGCACGCAGACATGATCGTTTTAATTTCATCCTAAGTGTTCATTGTTCCATTTAAAACACTTTTATAGACATTGTTATAACTTCGCTCCCTATATAGTTAAGAAATTTTATGAATCGCGTATATAGCTATTTTTCCCTTTTTAAATCTATAAAACAGCTCTTTATATAGATACATTTTAGTGCGAAGGAATCATGTATTTTTAAATGGGTCAGGATAGTTATTATGTTCGAATGTGATTGTTAAAACTAATTGATAGTTAAAGAGTTATCCGGAATCGCTATTGACCTACGTAGATTTTTGGTATTTAGTATAAAAGAGATCATTTCTGTTCAATCATTTTTAAATATAAACGAAACACGCCTGTAAATGCGAACTTTCAGTTAGTTAATCGTCTTATTTTCATCATTGGAATTGGATACCAAATTAATGTCTTGAAGCCTAAGCAATGCATTTTCATGTCTTCTACGAATAATCTGTCAAAACCATTCGCCAATATTTAGCACCAAAATGCACATTCTTGTAATAAAAATATCTATATCAAAGTTGTTGAGAGGACATGCGAGAACAATAGTATTTTTAAAGATAAAACATTGCTCGCAGAATATTATTGATTATATTTGAATAACATTCAACGATTATTATGGTTTAAACATTAGTAAGAAATGAGGGTTGAATAGTTTCAATAAATCTGTATCAGGTTTCAAAGATGTTTTTATATCAATCCGGCATTCTGTATTGACTCGGCATTTACGTGGATAAATGTGTGATGGTGTGTAATAAAATTGATTGATATATATATGGCAGCGCATCTTATTCCATACGTTCATCGTTCTTCGGAATTTCGCAAAGCGTTGAACAGGTGCAGAATAAAAAAACGCATTTTAAGAACTCGTCGAAGGTGCTAAAATGTATTAGACTAGGCTTTGAAGAAGCCTTGAAATGTGATGCGTCATTAACGGCGTGTACCTGGTCATTTATATCAACTGGTATGGCGTACATAACTCTTCTTGAATGCTTCCCATGGATCCCTGATCATGGAATAATTAAAAATACTATCATTTTACAATTAAGTAACAAAAATTTACTTCGGCATATGTGCAGAGCGTGCTGTTGTTTTAATGGCCTTTATACATTTATATTTTATAATGCATAACATTGCTTATCGTGGTAGACGGCTTTAGCGCAATTTATAAAAGGTATTTTCATATTGATGAAAACTCATCAATGACTTTGTTTGTCCATAATATTAACATGAGCAAGCTTAAAGCTGCACTCTCACAGATTGAACGTTTGGACAACTTTTTTTATTCTTTGTCTTAGAAGGAGCCAATTTTTGCAAAAATCCATGCAAACCAGTTATATAAGACTGCTGAAAAAGATAGAAATCGCAGATTTTTATATTTCAGTTCAATTATTGATGTGTTATGCATTTTTCCTTAACCGTTAGTAACGGTTTAAGCAATTAACATTAATTTTCGAACGGAAATATGAAAATCTACGATCTGATTTTTTGTCAGCAGTCTTATATCATTGGTTTGCAGATATTTACGCAAAATTTGCTCTTTCCAAGACAAAAAATAAAAAAAAGTTGTAAAAATGGTTTATCTGTGAAAGTGCAGCTTTAAGGCTAGGTTATCCAAGGTAGGTAAGCCAAGGTTATCGAACGTACGTTTACCACGTTTCCGAAATTGAAAACTAGTAGAATAATAAAAGAATTGCTGAGATCTTGAAAATTAGTTGCAATCAGCCCATTAAATCGGATAATAATAATTTTAATTGAAAAAAAATAAACTTTCTCAATAAAACAATGAAATCAGCAGGGACTTTCTTACTAAAATAAAAACACAGTTTTTAATGTCTTGAAATCAGCTATTTATTTCAGCAAGTATTTATTATCCCTACTAGCAGAATACCGTAAGTCGCTTGAAAGTGTAGGGGCATGTATTTGAACACGTTTCCGATAAAGGATTGGAATACTTAAACAAACAGAACTCTCAACGTGATGTTTTGTTATATGCAAGGTTATAGAGCCCGTTTTATTTAAACTTTTACGTGTGCAGAACTCCACGGTCGGTGCACTAACTGCTTTTATATTCGGTTGAATATTTTTGAAATTCTTATACGTCCTGTTGAATAATACAATGTATATGTCAAATAGCCCACAAGCTGGAGGCAGTAGAATCGATCCTCACCGTATCCTTGTCTGTCTTTCTGTTTTAAAAACCTCATCATTTTAACACCGTCTCCGTGACCTAGTGGTTAAACGTCCGCCTACGGAGCGGGAAGTCGTGGGTTTGATCCCTGGCCGCGCCATATCAAAAGACGTCAAAAGTTGGAACTAGTTACTCCCTTGGCTAGCGCTGGGCATTTAAAGGGTAGCGTTTGGAAAAGTGGTGTACTCAGTACTGGTTTAACGCAGGAAAGTTGTACCCAGTGTATCGGTGGTTTACACCGAGCACGTAAAATAACAAAGGGGTTTCTTCGAAAAAGAGTTAGGGTATCGCACCCGGAATTTCAAGGGTTACCCTTGACCGCAAGGTCTGAAGAAATACATACATACGTATATGTATACGTATACGTACCTACCTACATACCTACATACATACGTACCTACCTACATACCTACATACATACATACATACATACATACATACATACATACATACATACATACATACATACATACATACATACATACTGTTAAGAAGTGTAACTGTTTATATTGGAATATCTACATCTCGTATCAGCTGTTATAATACGTTACATCATAGGATTGCTCGACACTCATTTTGATGATAGTCATTACCATTGACAGTAATCTTTTAAACAAGTTCAGCCGTTCTTATTTGTACACGCCTAGATAGGCACCTGATCAGTAATTAAAACATACACGAACTCACTTCGTCCCACTTTTAAGTATTCGATTTTTGTTTAAGTACAGAATGTCAAGTTCAACCCGTCAAATTTTAACATCAATACTTAAAATATTTGTAAATTAATTCCCCTAAATGAAACGCATTGAATACAAAGCATATCAGTAAATCTCTTTTCATTTTTGTTTCAAAAACATTCCCTATCCAATTAATTATAAAAAAAAATCAAACTTATTACAAACGAATCCAATACCCTGGCTAATAGTATTTTGGTAAGCATACGGAATAAAAATATAACTCAGACAATCAGATGGAAAGGAAACTATGGTTAACATTCTTGAATTATGTTTGATGACGAATCCCTATAATGATAATATGTTATGTATGCCATATTTACTTAAATGTTACAACTAAGAGTGCTGCAGCTGTCGTGTTAGTGTTTCTTTTGAAATGCGAACATACGAACCATCACACTACCTTCGTTCCGAGGGGCGTGCCCGCGGACCCCCTAGCACAATTTTGAATCCGCAGGAATAGAGAGCGAGCTACGCCCCTGTATACCACTTGTACACCACAACTTCTTCGTCAGGCGGCACAATCAGACAAATCTGAAGTTAATGAAAATCCACTCAAAATATTCAATACTTGAATATGTTTTTTTCGATTGTTCAATTTGAAATATTTTTATTTAAAAAATAGGATTCAAGCTTCTGCTTATAATTTGTAGGGTGTTTTACATTCACGTATAAACAAAAACAACAACACGTATATCTATTCAAGATCTTTCATAATTGCTAGCTTTTTTAGAGCTTTATCTTTTCGTCTTAAATTGTACGAAATAAAAAAAATGTCTAATCAACAATTTGAAGGGCTTCAGAATTATACTTAATATTTCAATTAAGAACAAGAACGAAACAGTCAATCAAAATGTAGATTAAATGCTGATATGTCTTAAGAATTTTAGAGGAGTGTAAGGTGCAATATATCAGTGCCAATGCACATCCAATTAACCGCGTTTCCATTTGTTGAGATGAAACTTAATACTGATGCCATTACGATTGAAAACACTTGCCTTCAGTATTGGCTAACACGTTTTGAAATATTCAAACCTATAAAATCCTAGATAAAGAGGTTAAATATCAAGGAGATGAATATAAAATTCAGGTGTTTTGATACCTTATTATTTGCGCCATAGTCTTGAAAAGGCTTACCTGGTATCTTATTAACACCAATAGCGTGAGGAAAGTATTTTGGTTTGTATCTTTAGAAAATATGAGTTGATGGGGTCTTCAATATTAGTGTGTTTAGGTGTTATAAATTCCCTATCTAAATCATATCGGTAGATGTCTGATGCTCTAAATGACAAAAATGCAATCACAGTCGGACAGAAAGACATACAGTTTACGCTGTAAAATTGCAGTATGAGCTATAAATGTTACTCATTCTGGCTTAATCTTTTTATTTGCATGTCTCTTCGACGGTATGAAGGTTTGCATTGGCCCATTGGCTGAATAATGGCTTTACCTAGCCGTGACAACACAATTTGTGTTCAAATGTCATAAGAGGCATGATATAAAAGTGATTGAGATTCCCATCACATATAGATATTTAAAGAGTTTACTAACATTATAAGTGACTGCGTCGCTATCATGCATTTTTATGTAATGTAATCTATATACTGTCGACGTTTAAAGATGATATTAAATCGTCGTGATCTGCTTCAAAATACAAATCTATATTAACTTTCATGTGATTTTGCAATCTATGTTAGGCTCAAGGATATGCAATGAACATATATATAGTACAATATATACAATTACTTGTTTTGTTCATAATATTGTTACATGCAAGCTTTATAAAGACAAGGTAATTAAACAAATGAGAACGTATCATGAAATCAGTTCGTTGCAAAGTTGTATTGTATGTCTTACTACGTTTCCGAAACTGAAAACAAGCAGAAAACACAAAAAGAGTTGCGCTCTTGAAGATTTAGATGCAATCAGCCCATTATATCGGGAGAAATGCATTTAATTTAAACATATAAATCGAAACCTTCTTAATAAAACAATATAATCAGGGACTTTCTTTTTTAAAAGATCGTACAATATCTTGAAAACTTTTTATTCCAGCCATTATTTAATTACCAACTACCAGAATACCGCAAAACGATTAAGTCGCTTCAAATCACAGTATTTGACACGTTTAAGTAAATAAAAATGGAAAGTCTAATATAAATAGAAGGTGATAAATGTTTTTTTCGGTTCAAGTCTATAGTGCCCGTTATATTATCACGAGTGCATTACTCCACGATCAGTGTATTAACTGCATTTATGTTCGGTTGATTTTATACTCTACGAGATTTAAACATCAAACCGAAAACTGTTTTGGAATATTTTTTTAGAAACATGAATATATATTGTTTAAAAATACAGTAGTGTATTTATCAAACAACAGACAAGCTGGCGGCTGTAGGATCGATCCTCACCATACCCTTGTCTATGTATTTTTTTAAAAGCTTCATTCTAATTGAATTTTTGGTACCAATCATCACTCTCAAATCTGCTGCTATTATTCGTATTATTATTAATTCGTGTTTTAAAAAATGTTCAAAGTAATTTAATATCAGAACAAAGAAAATCCAGTTGTTTAGAGCTGTACTTGTTGCTATTGAAATATAACCCTCGTATAAACTGAAATATACCGGTACATCTTAGGAATGCTCGACACTTTTGTGATTGTCATTACCATTTACAGTTATCTTTTCAACAAGTTGAGATATTTTCATTCTTTTAGATGCTTAGATAGGCGCATGATCAGTTATAGAAACATTAATGAAATCACTTCATCCCACTTTGTAGTCTAATTTTGTATAGTGATAAATGTCAAGGTCAACCCGGCAAATGTTAACTTAATACTTTAAATATCTGTAAATTAACTAGAAAATGAAATAGAGTGGATAAGAAAAGACATCGATCTCTTTTCATTTTAGTAAAAAAATATTGCTGCTTTGTTTTGGGAATATTGACTTTCAAAAAGTAATCATAAATGTTAAACTTAAAACAATCGAATCCAATATCATGACTACATGATATTTATACGCAAAAAAGAATATTACCTAAAAAATCAGATACAAAGAAAACTATGGTGAACATTCTTAAATTATGTTTAATGAAGAATCCTTATAACGATAATGTGTTATGTATGTCACATTTACTTAAATATTACAACTAAGATTGCTGAAGTTTGCCACTAGTTGTCGTGCTAGTGCTTCTTTTAAATTGAGATTTTTTATTACTTGTGTTGGCATGTATGTGGTAATTATAAACAGGTTTAAAACTCCATATAACTCAAGTTTTCTTGACCTTTCAAAGGCGGCGATCCTTTCATTAATAGATAGAGATTCCAAAGACTGAATTGTCTGTCTGCGAAGGTTATACGTTATGTGTCTTTCGTTCAGTGTACGTTGTGCTCTTAAACAGCTTGTCTCCGTACCCCCTCAATAAAATGATTAAACACTTCTTATGTGTAACAGGTGCGTAGGTGCCTATACGGGAGTATGCGGCTGAATCTACATGATTCCGACAAAACATTATCTAAAACTTTTCATTTCTAGTACTTAATAAAGCACATTAGTCCGCCCGGAATGCACCAGATTGTACCATGGTTTTCAATATATTTCGGGCTAGCTACGCCCTTGTATACCGTTTCTACATCATAACTTTTTTCGACAGGCAGCACAATCAGACAAATCTCATGTTAATGAAACTCCATACCAGATTGTTTTTCTATTATATAAATTTTCAAACTATTTAATATTTCATTATTTGTTTTGGAGTGTCCAATTTGAATTAAATTAATAAAATTAGGATTTAAACTTCTGCGTACAATGTGCTTTACATCAACAAAAAACCAGCACTTAAACCAGCTTTCAGTTTTAAATTCCGCCCACTAGGTATGTATATTTAAGAGTTTTCATAAATTGCTAGCTTTTTTAGAGCTTTATCTTTTCGTCTTAAATTTTAAGAAAAAGAAAGAACGTTTTATCAACAATTTGAAGGGCTTCAGAATTATATTATTTTTTTCAATTAAGAACATAAACGAAACAGTCGATCAAAATGTAGATTAAATGCTGATATGTTATAAATAACTAAGAGGAATGTCAGGTGCAATATATCAGTGTTTAAGGTTATCCAATTAACCGTGTTTCCATTTTGCTTGAATGGAATTTAATAATGATGCCATTGGGATTGCAAAAATATTGAAAAAACTTACCTTTAGCATTGGCTGACATGTTTTGGAATATGGAATATTCAAACCTATCCCAATCCAAAAGAAACAGATAAAAGATCAAAGAAGCCTTGATATAAATTTGAGGAGTTTTGATGTCTTATTGTTTGCGTCAAAATCTTAAAACTATTTGCCTGGTATCTATATCAAACCAATAGGGTGAGAAAAGTGTTTTGATTTGTATCTTTAGAAAATATGAATTAAAAAGGGCGTCTTCAATATTAGTGTACGCATTATAAATTATATATTATTATCTTAAATATATCGGAAGATGTCTGCTGTTATAATTGACAGACAATGCATGCGCAGTCGGCATACATAGTTTGCGCTATATTAAATGCAGTATGAGCGATAAATAATATTTGTTCTGACTTAATATGTTAATTTGCATGGATCTTCGACTGTATAAATGTATAAAAAGTGGCATAAGATAGACCTGATTGAAATTCCAATCGCATCAAGATATTAAAAGAGTTTACTAAACAGATAATCCACCTTTTTTAAAAATACCTGCTGGTTCTTGAACGTTACTAGTGTAACCCAAGGCAGGATTAAATCTGGAACCCAAAGCGATCGTACTGTCACTGAGCTAATGTGGAGTTAATTAAAATATTTATAATTTTAGTTTATGTTTACTTTCGAAACTCGTTATGTCGACTTTTTCGGGACCTAGTGAAAAAAGTCGAGATAACGAAAATTCGACTCATCCGAATTAGAAAAATATTTATCTCCAATCCCAACACGTGTGAGATAGATTGATGTTCGATGTTTACATCCACAATTGACTGGTCTTGTTACATATTTCCGTCGTGAAAACAGCAAAGTTATAATGGAAAAATAAAGTGAAACAAAAGAAGAAGTATTTGTGTCTAAATTTATTTCTTTTACGTTTATGGATCACACAAAACACATATCAAATAACAATCGCATACACTTGTACATTGTAAGAAAACGGTCTAGCACATATGACAACTACTTTTATAAAATAGCATATTCGTGTTTCGTTTATACACAGCGATATAGCACATTCTCAAAAAGCATTCAAGCACTATTATTTATTGGTCGACCAGAGCAGTGGAACTAACATTTGACATTATGAAGTTATTCTTTCTGTAAACATATAGCTTCTCAGGCAAAACGTGCAATGTATAGTCTAATAAGAAACTCAAATCGCCTATCATTACCTGTTGACCTACGTATAGAACTCTTTGATAAAACAATTAAACCTATTTTGTTATATGGTGCAGAAATTTGGGGATTTGGTAACAATAGCATAATGGAAAGTGTCCAACTTAAATACTTGAAATATGGTCTCAAATTGAAACGATCAACACCAAACTACATGGTCTATGGCGAAACAGGCATGAAACCTTTATCAATCGATATAGAAGAAAGGAATATAGTTTTTTGGGGAAGATTACAAACACCATTCAATAATACACAAGAAAAACTCTCATCAATGATATATAAAGTTATATACAACTTAGCACTTTCATTAGATGACAGAGTAACAAAGAAAAAATATCCCTGTATATATTTCATTAATACGATTTTCATCAAATGTGGCCTGAATAACCTATGGCTTAATCAAGAAGTAATAAATCACAAGTGGTTAAAAAACAATGTAAAGCAAAAGCTAACCGATTTATTTTTAAATGATTGGTTGTCGAATATGGAAAATGCAAGCAACAGTATATTTTATAGAATTTTTAAAAAGGACTTCGCCAGATTTCCAAATAGACAGTTATTTTCATTCATCAAATTTAGAACAAGAAATCATAGAATGGCTATTGAAAATAGGCAATTGGCGTAGAATACCACTCAACGAACGACTATGTACTCACTGCAATAACAAACTAGGAGACGAATTTCATTGTTTGAATGTCAATTCTTAAACGATGAAAGAAAACAGTTTCTCCAACCTTACTTTTATAGACATCCCAATACATTTAAATTAGAAAGACTAATGAATACAGGCAGTAAACAAACACAGATAAATCTATATAGATTTGTTAATATTATTCTTTCAAAACTTAAGTAACCATATGCAATATAGTGAATTGATAGTTATAGATAGTGATTTGCTTGAAAATTTCCATTCATTATATTGAGTTTTTGAATGTATGTATTACATATGTAAATATATGTACTATAGTTATATGTTAATCATTGTCGATTTGCAGATTTTTCACAAACATATATGTATGACATGTGCTGTAGTTTAAATTATTATAATTATGTAAAACATTAAAATTGTCATATTGGCGTAATACGATGTTAGTTAGAAACAAGCTGTGATGTATTATTAACATGTCTCATGTCAGAAAAACAAAATATTGAATTAAAAAACCCTTTGACTTCCTATCATTTTGTTTCGGATAGGTTTTCTCATATATTAATGGTTTTTTGTATGACTTTCTCTTCTTTAACAGTATTTCGTTCGCCAAATTCGATTAAATATATCAATTTTCAATTAGACATACACTTGTAAGATAATCCTTTTCTTATTTACTAGTGATTCAAAGGTAATATTTCTACTATTGATACAACCTTATTCATTGAGAATTGTCTAAAATGTTTTCTGACCTCATGTGAATGTCTCTCCGATACTCGTATTGGGTATCATATAAATTGTAGTTAAAAATTTACAATGTATCTGCCGCCATGTATGTATATATGTTTTGTATATGACCTCATTTGCCATGTGTATGGTATGAGCGAATAAACGGTGTTTGACTTTGACTTGTGCCCATTCGGGATTGTCAAATCAATAAAATTTTCATGTTTTAAACAATACCAAAAAGACATTGAGCAATAAATGTCTCTTAAATAAGAAACATAAACAAACAACTTAAATTATTCGCACTTACCAATTACAATTTTTTATCCTCAAATTATGACAGTTTGTTATATTGACACGCACGGTATTTTGCGTTATGCCGCAAACCGTCATAAATATTTTCACACCTATGACTCGATCTACAGTTCGACATAAAGAACATAGGAAATATGTAAAATTCGACCACAGGGACTGAAAAACGAGGTCGAGATAGCGAAAAAGTCGAGATAAAAAAATCGACACAAACAGATATATTTTATATAAAATAAGAAAGAATAAATTCGGGACCGGAAGAAAAAGTCGACACAACCGGAAAGTCGACATATCCGACGTCTACATAGCGAGTCAGAACTGTATATCGTACAACATTTTAGTATCATTGCCGATAAGCTGAAACTGCCTGTTGTCACATAATTGAAATGATAGAGTAGGCGTCTTGGTAGAGATTACCGCACGAAATTATCGGGGCAAAAAACCGGGTTTTCTCTTGTAATATATACTGTACATCAGTGTTTGAATGACCAATGACTTTAATTTATATCATGCCAGGAATGAATTGACCTCAATATTCTCGAAAGAGCATGTGCGAACGCTCGAGAACATGTCTTTAACAGATTGATATATTTTCGATCATCTTATTTCAACTACATGCGTGCACAAAGGATCTTTTCAGTATAAATGAAGGTGTCCAACATTTCATACAGAAACGTATTACAATTATTTTACCCAATTTTATTTTCCTTTTTGTGCATATATAATTACTACGAAAGTAGCATACGTTTTAACGGGTCAGTCCTAAAATATTAAAACAGAACAGAAAAGAACAGAATTGTCTTAGACGTATACCATCACAGTACATAGTCAAATAATATCAAACACATTTACAACTGAATTCAACATGTCACATAATACAGAACCGATGTAGGTTGAATACAAATATAAAAAAAAAAGTTGTCATGAGCAAATGCAAATAAATGTATACATAATGTGAGGATGAGCATATTTTTCTAATTATCATAAGTAAGGGGAATTCTATGTTTTAGAGATTCTTAAATATATATTGAGAGTTTAAATATTGTATTTTTATTTTCAGATTTTTACAATTCTATAAACTTATACATGCTTGGTCTAATGTAAAAATATTTCTTAATACACTTTCTTCTAATATCAATATAACAAGGACAAATTAATACAAAGTGATATTCATCTTCTATGTCACGAGTGTTAGAAAAAATACAGTAACGTTCATTTCTGGGAATATTATTAGTTGCATATCTACCAGTATGGATTCTTAGAGAATGCGCCGAAACTCTTAGTCTACTCACATAGAATCGTATATCCTGTGGGAGAATATTTAACTATTGTTCGTAGCCTAATGTATCTTTAATACTATCATACAATTTTAACACACCACTTGTTGCTTTGTCATTACACCATGTTTGCTTAAAAGTATCAATTATTGTTTCTTTTAATATGCTAACAAATGTGTTAACATCATATAACGACGGATTATTGAAAACATATGTATAACCCTGTTAAGCAGATCTTTAACATCAGCAACCAAATTGCGTTTTCCATTTTCGCAATCATTAACAAACATGTCGTATATTTCCTTAAGTATAGCATTGTCAGTACTTGCGACGTTATACCAATACTTTATAATTCTTATATAACGTGATATAAATAATGGATAACGTCCTAATTCTCCATATACTGCACTGTTACATGTATTAATACGTACATTTAGAATTCTTTTACAAAATTTTAAATGGATTATTTCAATTTCTTTAGATTTTCCAAATCCCAAAATCTCAGTTGATCCAACAAAAGCATCAAATAATTGACATAAAATGCTAGGCTTTATACTATATTTACTTAATTAGATAATAACACATTAAGCGCTTTCCCGACGAGGTATTCTTGGTTCAGTACGAATTTACCTGTGAAATTAAAAATAGTACCCAAATAATTGAAGTCATTAACAACATCTCGTTTGCGAAATACCAAAGCCTTACTTATGTTGACATCAAGATTCCACTTAACACAGTGTATTTCCAGCAAAGATAACGATTTGATAACATCTTCAGGTGTGTTTCCTAGAATAATCATGTCATCTGCAAATAACAATAAAATAAAAATAAGATCGTTTATACTTAGTCCAGAATTTATGTCTGTTAGTAAAAACAATTCTAAATCCTCCAAAAACAGAGAAAACAAAACAGGTGACATAACTTCTCCTTGTTTCAAACCAATAAAATATTCAAAGAAATCAGAGTAATTATTTAACATTTTAACAGCTGATTTAATTTGTTCATACATATCTTGTACTATTCTTAAAACTCTACCCTGGATACCAGATCTGTACTTTTTGAGCCACAGTGTATTTCTATACACACAATCAAATGCTTTTGTAAAATCTAAAAATACACAATAAAGACGTTTATTTTCATTTAGATACCTTTGTATAAGATTTATCAAAACACACTGGGCATCAATTGTTGATCTTCCCTTCCGGAATCCAAACTGTGCATCCGACATAACATTAGATTCCTCACAGAATGAAATATTTTTTTGTTAAGTATGGAGGTGAACAGTTTTGACATACAACTCACTAGGGTTATTCCTTTATAGTTATTAACATCATGTTTATCCCTCTTTTTATGTAAATGTATACTTATCCCCTTAGTCCAATTCTTAGGGAAATAGCCACTACTTAATACAGCATTAACAATATCGCATAGATGTGACGACAAAATGTCGATAGATTCTATAAAATATTCGATTAACAACGTATCCGGAAAAACCCATGTACGTAGAGATGTCCAAAGCTATCAGAAACTTACCGGGAAGCACTAAAGGAGGTGCGATAATAGTTAATAAATCGACAGCTGTACACAGCGATCCTTTTACTTTTGTTTTAAAGGTAAACCTTTACATCCACAATTCTGAAAGACTGCAATTCTTTGTTTATGCATTTTTCATATGGCGATAAAATTTGGACGCTTCTGTCAAATAACCAACATCTGCTTCAACATTTACGTTAAGGACAAATATTGAGGTCGAAGTTTTTAAAGTTATTTTCCATTTATATGATAAAACCTTTATACTGATGGATCATTTGTGTATTTGCTGTATTGTAGCACATCCTTGCTGATATCCTCTTTTTCAACATCAATGGAAAATGCCCGTGAGTGCGAATCGGAGTAAGTTCAATCATAATACAATCATTATTGGTGTTGGAATCCAAATTGATGTGTTGATACCTTAGCAATGCATTTTCATGTCACTCTTTAAATAAGAAGCCTCCATATTCATATTGTCCATATTAAGAAATAAAAAGCAGTTTTTTTAACGAGCACATGTGGGAACAATACATTTCTTACAAATCAATACAGTCCACGGAGAAAATGAATAATTATACCCTAGTGTTATATTCCTTAAACCTCTTATACATATTAATGAGCACTTAGCAACCATTATATACCGATCTCATGGTTTAACCATTGGTAAAATACAGTAAAAGGTGCGTGTTCATGTAGGTCTTAGATTTAAAACTAAATCAAGAATAAAAGGAAATTGGAGTTTATCATGTTAAAAATTCCAGGTTGTATATAAAAATGATAATTCCGTTTATTGATAGATAAGATCGTTTCATATTTGATATTCCATCTCTCTCAATGAAGTACGGACAGAATGTTGAAAGATGATTTTACATCAACTTTCAATATATCGTTGAAGATAGATGAAATATAAAAGTGCTGTCAAAGAAGATGCTTCATGAGTTTCGATTCTCATGGTGATTTTTTGTTTTTATTGTCTTTGTTGGCTGTATGATATGTTTATATATAACTATAAATATACATATAATTATTTAGCCGTTTGTATGTCATTCTTAATTTCGTTTCAGTTTTATGGCACGAAAATCAACTCTGCAAAAATGTGTATCACGATCTCACAAAGCGCATGCCCACTCATAATTAATCGCCTATTCAAAGGATTTTGAAATCATCTTACAGAAATGTTCAGCACATCAAGCGTACATTCATGTTTCATTTTGCAGTCGAAACATTCAACGCCGTTTGTTTAGAACAATTAATACTTCCATTTAATAACCTTCAGTTCTTATTTAAATTTATACATGTGGGAATAATATTTACTCTTTGGATACTAGAATATCGAGAAATATTACACATGCTGATTTTTCTATAAATATAATCCCTTACATCTTGAATATGTATTACCAGCATTTCTTTTTAAACTGTCGGCGCCTGTTAATCCGGCAATGAGTCCATCAATTTGAAAACACAAACTCACTGAATTTGACTTTGTATGTAAAGAATGTCAAATTAAATAACTTATTAATGTTTGTTGAAAGTAAGCATTTCATATCTTTTGAAAACAATTCTAATAAATGAAATAATTTTAGTGCACATGTTTAAGCTTAGAAAAGGTGCCGATGTGTAAACTTCGTTTTGCAATCGTGTTCAAACGAACGTGGAACACTGTTTATTTGTTATATATATCATACAGAATATTCCCCAATGAAATTGTATATCGTTTATAGTATTCTTAAAAATGTATCATGCTATTTTCACATTCTATTGACAATACAGTATAAATCAATTAATTAATTCAATATTTCATTTGGGATAAGTCAGTGGGATTAGATATATATTCTGACAGCTTTTGTCATTATTTAGTTTTCTTCAAATACTCTGTGAAATCCTAGAGAAAAACATTTGAGGTCAAACTCGACCGGTGGTTTATTATTTGTTTAATATCACACACCTAGTATCCGGTTTAATAAAGCTATCACGTATTTTCCTTATATTACATGTGTTATATCACTTAACTCTATTTCTATTGGTCAGAAAATATATCACCCCGCATGGTTGTAAACAAATTAATTGTAAAAAAAACTTAGGGCTTAATTGGCAATATTTTAGCAAGTCAAACATTTATTAACAATAGCGCATTTGGTGCGTTTTCGCCATTTACGGCATGTAGCTGATCATTTATATCAATGGGATTTACGTAAAATACTATGATTGAAAGCTTTCCTTCGATTTCTGAAATGCCTGGTAGTTTTGTAATTGAACATCGTATACTTCATTTTAAGAGTGGAAATAACAAACATATACTAGTCAGTTGTGCAAAACATACTGTATTTTTATGTTGGGAACTTTTCTATTGCATACCACTGCTTTCCGTGCTCTAAGGTAGTTACGTAATTTATAAAAGGTATACCAATATTGGTGTCAACACCTCAATAAAATTGCTTATTCACAACAGACATAATCTAAGTACGATTCCCAAATTGAAAACTGGTAGAATTATACCAAACGAGTTTTGCCTGTGATAGCTTTGATGCATCATTTCATGTTTTGGGGGGAAAATATATATCTGAACAATTAAATATGGCATATTTTATCCAAAACATTATTGTGTTAACAAACTGCTGGTTCATTATCATTTTGTTATTGCTATACCATATTCTTTCTTGTCACACTCCACTCAATTTGTGACAATTATCCATTCAATTATAAATTACATATTCAAAGCAATTGCAATTTAGAACAAAACAATTCTAGCTGTGTAGAAGAGGACTTGGTGCTATTGGAAAACAAACTAAACTCGTATAAACCATTACAATCCATTACGCCTTGGAAATGCTTCAATCTCATTTTTATAGTATTTATTACCATTGATTGGTAATGGTTCAACTAATCGGGATATTCTAAATTGTTCAGACTATTGGATAGGCGCCTGATCAGTTATTAATACATTAACGAAATCACTTCAAAACAATCTTGAAAACAAGAAACTAATCGATTTGACGTTTGAATTAGTGAAGAATGCCAAGTTAAACCAACAGATATTTAACATCTATAATTGAAATATTTGTAAACATTGAAATATTTGTAAACTTTGCTCAGTTAAAGAAACACACGGGGTAAAAGTGTTGTTTTTTTTTCTTTTTTAGGTCCGAACAAATGTCAATAGTTTTGGAATATAGACATTCAGCAAACAAACATTACTGTAAATCATACCACATGCAAATCCTATATGACTTAATAATATTGTTTGTATTGAAACGAAACGATAACATTTTTCAGAGTATTAGATATAATAAATATATAGTGAACGTTTTGGAATGTCGTTAAATATATTCCTATGAATACTATATGATATTTCATAACTTACACTCTTTTGATAACAAAATAATTTAAATTGTTCTTTCTACCTGTATAAGATCCTTTTTGTTATAAATCACATTTTTATCATCAAATCTCGTATAATTGTTCTACTGATATCATACGTTAGCTTTTTGTGAAATGGAAAATAAGAACTCGTTAAAACCCTGAGAGCATCTTTGATATGTTATAAAATACTTAACAAAAAAGTTATAAGTACAGATTCAATTATTCAGTGCAGTTATAAGGTACGTTATGTAATATGCAGTGCGATCCAAACGTCGGCCTATAATTTGTAAGATGCTATACATTGATGTGTGATAGAACAAAGGTTCCAATTGTCCTTTTAATAACATAAAGCAGAGATTAGAACAGATTTACCGATTCACCTCTAGTTATTTGTATACTTGCATAAACAACACTTGACTCCTTGGAGGCTAGTATTTTCGTCTGATGTTTGGCAGAATAAAACGACTGTTCAACTTAACAATTGGAAAGGCTTGGATAGAAATAGACGATTTAGTATTAAGAACAACCTGAATAGAACAGTCCATCAAATTGTAGATTAACAGTTATATGTCATATTAAGTTTCTCAATGGAACGTCAGGTCCAATCTATCAATGTCAAATAATGACTGATTTAACAATTAACCATTATCTTGATATAATTTGATGAAAGGAGCCAGCGGGATGGGATAGAAATTTTTCGAATGCTTACCTTCATTTGTGTCTTATTTCTTTTCTAAATATTCAAACCTGTCAAATCCTAGACAAAAATCATTCGGTTTTAGGTGGTTCATTATTTGTTGATAGCCTACTCGGTATTTGCTCATATAAACTTCGTTATCAGCCACCCCATATGCCCGATACTGAGATAATCCGATCTGTAAAGGATAGCACTTGATTTATATTTTTGTTGCAAACCTTAAATATGCGGTTACGTAAAAAAATGCACGTTGATACTTTTCATCTTGTAGCGATTATGACGTCATAAAGTGAAGGAATTTAAAGTCATTGTTTTCGTCAAAATGTTTCTTTGAAACATTGCCTTTTTGAACATTATTTATTTTGCTATTTCGATTCTGGTAAAAAATGTCCTAGCATTTTTCATTGTAATATTGCAAATATGTGTATTCAGTATCACTGTATTGAAATGTCATGATCTACTTCTGTATTATAATTTCGCCGGAAATGCCCAAACAGTTGAATCTGGCAAACATTTTACATTATCATACTTAATGAACAGTTAAGGCATGTCAATAATATATAATGTATAGTTTAGTATGCATAATTTGTTCTAATCGACACTATACGATAGTAATGTTATTGTTTTATTTCAGTATCGTTTTTTCCTCAGTTTTTCCTCAAAGGGAACCTTGACACAAGTCGTATTAATGTCACATTATGAAAAACGAGACTTTTACTTAGAAAATCGAGTATACTTTATCCGAGTTAACTGAGAATGCTACACCAAAATGACCCCATACATGCATCGAACACAAGGAAGTGGTTTAGGTACAACACAAAGTGGTTTATTCAACAACATTTTATGACAGGAAGGGGAGATCGCATAAACCTGCTACACAACATGTGCTAATTTCAGTGTGATGCAAAAGAAGATATGTGGGAGCATTGCAGTCTAGAAGCTAACAATAAACACCCGAGTTCTCGATAAAAGCAACACCTTAAGGGACCTGGCGTCAATGAAAAACAGGATATGTTATTATGGCTTTTTTTCAAAATAGCTTCTTTTTTGTCCATAACATCATGATCATTAAAGCATTCAATTTAATATGAAATCATATTGCACTTCATAATTACCGTATAACTTGTTCATGCCGTTTAAGCTCGTACAAACTGTTCCAATCTCTCACATATAAGAAATGTCCAATAATATTTTTTGATAATTGTCTATACCACTGAAAGTGATGCACAATTAACATTTTTGAGATAATCAAACATGTTCAAGTGATTAGTTTGACGGCTGCTCAATACAGATAATAATCAGTTATAAAAACTAGTTAATATTTGAGTACACTAATTTCAACGCCCAAATGTTGAAAACCAGCTATTAACAAAAGTGTTAAATAATTCAAGTAAATGAAACACAAGAGATAAGAATATATCTGTAATTTTCTTTTCCATTTATTTCCAAGAAATTTCCAATGCAGAGAATATTGATGTTAGGTCCTTTAGAAACGAAATTAAAATGATCAAATATGATCTCCTGTGTATTTCGTAGCAAAGTGTATACAGCATTATACGATAGTAATACCATTATATATTATATACTATTATAGCAATCAGATTGTATCGTTGTAACGCGCCTTTGAACGTGTATAAGAAAAGGGTGCTATATAAGTTTTGTAAATAATAATAATATTATATCAAAGAAAAATATTCAACGTTCTGTTATCCTGTTAAATTAAGTGTATCTAAAAGGAATATATTCTATGTTATAAACAATTCTCTTTTGACAATTTTATAAAGAAACATTGCCCGTGCTATCAAATCCTCGGTGATATAAATCAGTATATCAATTGGAATTTTCCTAGTCATGCTCGTAAAAGCCCTTCAAGAGTCCTTATTTCAAAACAAAATGTGAAATTCAAACGTTATTATTTAAGGTTCATTCCTATGTACTTATTATTTATGGTGTATTATGTAATTTGGAGTTGCAAGTATTTATAATCTAGTTTTATCCCCAAAAGAACTCAAGTTCGCTACCAAAAATACCGGAACAAATTGCGGAACCTTTTAACCTTCATCCCTCTAGTTATGTTTATTCAAGAACACAAATCGCTTGTAATTCTCGAGCTTAATCTGTTTATCTGAAATTTCACGAAAAAAAACGACTGTTTTATCAACAATTTGAAAGGCGTCAGAATTTTACATCCATATTTCAATTAAGAACCACCTAAACATACATTCAATCAAAATTAACATTAAATGGTTCTGTGCCATAAATATGTTAGAGGAGTGTCAGATGCATTCTATCAATGCCAAATAACATCCAATTAACCTTTATTCCATTTCGTTGAAGTTTTTTGAATTATTGCTACAATTTTTTCTTACATTTCTTTCGAATATTTTAACATTTCATATCCTTGACAATATCGACATTGGTCGAAGACGCCTACAAATTATTTTAATGTATGTCGGAGGCTGATTGATTCCGTCGATATTCTAGAATATACGTGCCTGGTATTTCTATCAAACTCAGAGGGTGAGAAAAGAGTTTTGATTTCAAAAAGGCGCCTTCAAAACTATGCTTGAAGATGTTTGCTGATGCTTTCATTGTCTGAGAATGCAATAACAGTTGGGAAGGCGGACAAGCCTTACTTGCCCAAAATGAAATGAAGTATGAACTAAAAGTGTCATTCTTTCTTACTTAATCATTTCATTGGCTTGCTTATTAAGCATTGCCCGTATCCATTGCAAGAAACAGAGTTATATACAAGGATCATCGAGCTAGCTTGGTAGAAACTATAACAGCAAATACTTGGGGTTAAATTGATTTTTCCTCATGTGATATTTATGTAAACCAGTGTTAGAATTTGAAAAGCAAATTAATTTGTATCATGCAAGGACTTTCTTGTTATTTATATGCAAAGACTATTTATGCATTTTCGAGAACATTTATTTCACAGATTGATATATTTTCGATTATATTTTCATAAATTACAATAGAAAAAAGGATCTGTTTTTATATCAATCTTTATTTTCAACGTTTCATACGAAATAAAAAAAATCATTATCGTTAACTTTAATGTTTTTCAATTTCATAAATCGCATTTAAATTAAGGCGTAGACAAATATGTAATGACCTTCACTTTTTAAGGCCCGATCCTAGACGTTTAAATTGCCTTGAGAAATCTGTTTGTCATTTGTTTGATTTAAATCTATTAAAAGTTGAAATCTTTTTTTTAACAAAATCAGCGATGTTAATTCTGAGTGTATACTTTTGGGTAACAGAAAAATGACAGGATCAATTATGGCTTATAAAGAATATTCCAAAGACAAAACAAAACCGGTAAGATACATAGTACTTGTTTATGCATTATAAATGATTTCACCCAATTTGGCTTTCATAGTGAAGCCCTTTGTATACATAAATCATTATTACGTAAGGAGCTGTTTATCGAGTCAGACATAAAACATATTTAGACCCATTTCATACACCAGTAGAAAGCTTATTGAAGTCAATTTTAAGTATAAATTATTTCCATTAACATTTCTTTATGGTTCAGGCATTGGTTAAAGAACCTGGTGACATGCTCTGGTGTATGTAGTTCTTAGATTTAAAAACAATAATAGGATAATGGATAATTAAAAGTTTCATTAATCTTTATGGTCCAGGATTTATATAAAAATAAATCCCAAATCCGTTTTTAAGGGCAATATTCGGTATTGTCCTACATATTTAAACTGCCACAGGTACATTTTTATGGTCTGTTCATTTACTTTATAAATCTCTATCAATATTCTTACGTTTTCCTGCAATTGAACTTTGGACATTTTCCAAAATTTTAGTATAATTTAGTTTAATGCAGGCTCGATCCTCATTATATGTTATGTTATTGAACAAATTTTGACAACTGAATACAGTTTGATTGGACGTGCTACTTGTATCACTAATAGCACCACTGACTCCACCACCAACACCATCGCCGCCATCCAGCCGTACCATTGTTTCTACAATAGTTCGTATAGCTTAATTTCTTTCTGAAATAACGCAGAATAAATCATTGTTTAATCAACATTTTGAAAGACTCAGCAATTTATTAAACATTTCAATTAAGAAAACACTGCAAGGAACAGTCAATCACAAACAAGGAAATGTTAATAGGTCAGGAACGTCAAATATACCGTTTTCTTGAAATGATTGTTATGAGTGTTCAATACAATTGAAATGATTATATAATATTTGAAATGCTAAGTGTGATTGTTTGATTTCCCTCAAATATTCCAACCAGTCCTAAACTAGACAAAAACAACAAAGGCCGAAGACGCATCAGTATAAATATATGTTGTGTGTTTTATCGGTGGTTCATAATTTGGTAATACATTCTAGGTCGAGCTAATCCGATACGTGTTCATATAGGCCTCGTGACAAGCCAGGCAACGTGTTTTCCTACTTGGATAGGAAACACTTGAGTGATATTGTTCATGCACACCGATGAAAAACGCAATTTGTTTTATATTCACCAAAAAGCGCTTGTGGCGCTGTTAACTAGCGACGAGATGTTTATTAAGTTAAGTTTATTAGTCAAAATGATCCTCTGAAACATTGCCCTTTCGAAGATGTTTTCATTTGTTTTAAAACAAAATATTCTTCCAAAAATATATACTCAGTTTAACTGTCATGATCACCATTGATATTATAATGTGGCTAAAAAACCCGCAGAAGCAAATCTGACCATACTCAACCGACTATTAAGGCTCTTAATCTGTATATTCAGCTTATTTTACATAAAAGAACTAATGGATAATATGTTAATTTATATAGTAACATTTCAGTATTCGTAAGAAAAATGGTTTGTCAAATATGAATCGTTTATCATGTTCGCACTCATATAGCGTTGGTCACATTATGCCACATTATGAAACACATATTTATAGCATGTTTCGAAAAGGATGTTACATAAAAGAATACTTAGTACTCGAGACTGAAAAAAACACTGTAACAACGACACCAAAATGACCATATAAATGCATTGGATGTTGTATTTTAAACAGGATTGTCTAGCAGTAAAAGAAGATCGTATAGAACTGATATATCAGATTTACGAATAGTAGTTTGATACAATATGAGACATCAGCGATCGTTGAAGTGAAGTAGCTAGCAATAAACTGTCAAGTTCTTGATAAAAGCAACACATGTCGTTAAATAAATATTTCTATGAATATAATATGCAATTTTATAACTTATACACTTTTGATTATTAAATTTATTTAAATTGTTCATATTACCTGTATAAGATCCTATTTGTAATAATTCACTTTTTAATCATAAAATTTTGTAGATTTGTTCTATTTATATCATAAATAAGCTTCGTGTGAAATGAAAAATAAAAACTCGTTAAAACCCTGAGAGCATCTTTAATATGTTATAAGATGCTAAATCCAAAAGTTATAAGTAAAGATTCAATCATTCAGTACATTTGTAAGGTATTTGAAAAAAAAAAACTATGTAATATGCAGAGCGATCCAAACGTATGCATAATTTGTAAGATGCCATACATTGATGTGTGAAAGAACAAAGGCTCCAATTGTTCTTTTAATAACACAAATCAGCGCTTAGAACATATTTACATTCACACCTATTGTTATTTGTATACTTGCATAAACAACCAGTGACTCCTTGGAGGCTAGTATTTTCGTCTGGTGTTTGGCAGAATAAAACGACTGTTCAATGAACAATTGGAAGGGCTTGGATTGAAATAGACGATTTAGTATTAAGAACAACCTGAATGGAACAGTCAATCAAATTGTATAATTACGGTTATATGTCATAAGTATCTCAAAAGAACCCCAGGTCCAATCCATCAATGTCAAAAAGTGACTTATTTAACAATTTACCATTATCTTGAAATAATCTGATGAAAGGAGCCAGCGGGATGGGATAGTTTATTTCAAATGCTTACCTTTATTTGTCTCTTATTGTTTCCCAAATATTCAAACCTGTCGAATCCTAGACAAAGATCTTTCAGTTCTTGGTGGTTCATTATTGTTAATATATGCTACAGTGAGCCTACTCTGTATTTGCTCATACAAACCTCGTTGCTGGCCACGCAACGTGCCAGATACTGAGATATTCCGATTTGTATAGGATAGCATATGCTTGTATATTATTGTTGCAAACCTTAAATATTCCATATGCGTTTACGTAAAAAATGCACGTTTATACTTTTTATCTAGTAGCGATTGTGACCTCATGAAGTGAAGGGATTTAAAGTCATTATTTACGTCAAAATGTTTCTGTGAAAATTTGCATTTTTAAAGATTATTTATTTTGTTATTTCGATTCTTGTAAAAAATGTCCATGTTTTTTCAATGTATTATTTAAAATATATGTATTTATTTACCCTGTGTTGAAAAGTCATGATCTACTTTTGTATTATAATTTCGCTGAAAATGCCCACACAATCTAATCTGGCAAACATGTTACATTATCATACTTAATGAACAGTTAAGGCATGCCAATAATATATACTTTTAGTTTATTATGCATAATTTGTTCTAATCGGCACGAGATGCTCATTATGTTATTGTATCATTTCAGAATCGTTTTTAGCTCGACTATTCGAAGAATAGGTGGGCAATACTACTCGCCCCGGCGTCGGCGTCCGGTTAAAGTTTTAGTGCAAGTTGGAATTTTCACTTATAAGTCCAATACCCTATATTCAATTGACTTATTACTTCACACAGTTGTTTAGGGCCATCACATGATGAGGTTAGATAACTCCATATTATTCTTTACACAGATTATGGTCCCTGATTGACTATTGAACTTGGGTTAAAGTTTTAGGGCAAGTTGGAATATTTATTAATAACTTCTATATTCTTTGTTCAATTGACTTAATACTTCACACAGTTGTTCAGGACCATCCCACAATGAGGTTACATAACTCCATATTATCCTAAATACAAGTTATGGCCCCTAATCGACTTAGGTTAAAGTTTTAGGGCAGGTTAAAGTTTTAGGGCAAGTTGGGATTTTCACTCAAAACTCCAATACCATTCATTCAATTGACTTAATACTTCACACAGATGTTCAGAGCCATGAGGTTAGATAACTCCATATTATCTTTTATTCAAATTATGGCCTCTGATTGACTATGGAACTTAGGTAAAAGTTTTAGGGCAGGTTGGGATATTGTTTAATAACTTCTATACCCTTCATTCAATTGACTTAATAGTTCACACAATTGTTCAGGACCATCACCCAATGAGGTTACATAACTCCATATTCTTAATACAAGTTATGGCCCCTGATTGACTTAGGTTAAAGTTTTAGGCAAGTAAAAGTTAAGGGCAAGTTGGGATTTTCATAAAAAAAACTTCTATACCGTTCATTAAATGCACTTAATAAAATTCAAAATTATTTACGACCATCTTACAACAAGAAACATAACTCCGTTTTAAGCCTAAATACAAGTTATGGCCCTTGATTTTTTTGATTTTTTTTTAATTTCCTTTGAAAGGCATATTTGTATATTCTTAACAACATTTTCATAATGGGAAATCAAGTTATTTGAATGACTTGCGTCGTTGTTTGGGCGGGCTGGTGGGAGGGCAGCATCAAAGTCACCTTAATATGTATCAAATAATTTTAGTTAGGTTTGACATTAAGAGACCAAACTTGGTATTATTACATCGTTATTGTATTCTAAGTCATAGCGGCGTAGTCAAGCGCGCTGTCTTACGACGGCTCTTGTTTTCAGTAAACTTAATTGTCAAAGGAAAACTTGGCAAAAGGCATATTAATGTCACATTATGAAACACGAGACTTTTACGAAGAAAATCGAGGATGCTTTTAAATTACCCGAGTTAACTGAAAATGCTACAGCAAGATACCCCATACTTGCATCGAACACAAGGTTGTGGCTTAGGTACCACAAAAGGTGGTATATTAAACAACATTTTATGGCAGGAAGGGACGATCGCATGAACCTGCTACACAACATATGCGAATTGAAGTGTAATGCAAAACTATATATCTGGGAGCATTGCAGTCTAGAAGCTAACAATAAACACCCGAGTTCTCGATAAAAGCAACACATTGAGCAACATAGCCTCTATGAAAAAAACAGGATACGGTATTACGCATATTTTTCAAAATAGCGTCTATTTGGTCCATTACATCATGTGGATTAAAGCATTCAATACAATATGAATTCATATTGCACTTCATAATTATCGTATAACTCGTTTTGTTCAGGGTGTTTTAGCTCGTACAGACTGTTACAATCCAACACATATTAGAAATGTCCAAGTTTTTGATAATAGTGACTTCCACTGAAAGTGATGCACATTTAACTGTTTTGGATAATCAAAAGTGTTCAAGAAATTAGTTTGACGGCTGCTTATCTGCTCAATACAGAATATAATCAGTTCTAAATACTAGGTTATATTTGACTTAAATACTTACTTAAATAATGTACGCCCATTTCAACGCCCAAATGTTGAAAAACAGCAATTAACAAAATTGTTAAATAATTCAAGTGAATGAAAACACGAAATGAAAATATATTTGTGCCGCGTCGCGACAAAACCTGTCTTAATGACATTGATGACGTTTTATGGAAAACCGGAATTAAATGACGTCACGTATTTTATCCAGGAAGTGAGAAGTTATATTTGTAAACACTGAAGAAAAAATAGATATTTGTATAGGTTATTGACTTAGATGTGTTAATATGGATGCAGAGTTGGAGGTAAGTTATCTTTTTATGTATTTCATTATTTTGTTCTGTCAAAGGAGGGCGTAAATTTGGTTTTACCATAAATTTGCACTTAGGTATAACATGTAAATAAATAACGTTAAATGCATACATCACCTTATATCGGCATCATAACATCCCTTAAAACTGGTTAAGTTAACTTATTCCCTGTCTTAAACTCAACCCGTCAATATATACATTTATAATTGGACATCGTTACGTTTTATAAATGAGAATTATTATTATTTTATTCGTATTTTGATGCAATGACATTCAAAATGAAAATCTCTTTGTTTTACTGTATTTGAATTTATATTGTTTAGTATGTTGTACAGTACTGTAATATGCTATTCCAATAGATATGTTCACTAAACGAATAAATATGTTCAAAAAACGAAATATCATGTTTAAAATGAGATGGAAAAAGTGTCGAGTCATTATATCGATGTTATTACCAAGAGTTGATGTAATATATAACGTTAATTGAGTGTTAAAATGAACAGACGGTGGCCCAGTGGAAAGATCATCGTGCAGCACCCGGGAGACTTAAGTTCAATTCCTGATATGAGCTATACCTTTTTTTTTGCTTTAATCACATTTCCACTAAAGTGTGTTGGTATATATTGTTTTATCCTTGATAAATTTTGAAAATAAAATGGTTCAAATAATACAAAACTACCCGGTTCTTATGACAGATATAATGAGGTTTTTCCTATAATATATTTTCAGGAGTTAGAGAGTGTGTACTCAAATCATTTTGGAAGAACGCCAGTTTCCACACCATTTGCATCACAAGAGTTAGGCGAGTCGTGTTAAGTTGATAATGAAGTCGACAACGATGATATTGACACAATTGACGGGATATTGGAAGGACGTGTGAGGGATTATATTTTGCAGCAAGAAATCGTAGATGAAGATACAGACAGTGATGGCAATGGAGAGGCTGAATTAGATGAAAGCGATATTGAAGTGGCTGAAAATTGTGAGCTTACAGATATAAAGAAAATGTGTAAAGATGGATGTGGTTGTCAAAGGAAATGTTCACAACAGCTTAATGTAGGAAATGTGTATGAACACATACTTAACTTAAGAGAAATGGACACAAATGAAAAAGAAATGTATATTATGGCCATCTTACAAGACGACCGCGCCACGGCAACAACTAAGAAAGGAAAAAAGAGACAACGGATGCGTTATACATTTAAATTTAATTGGTCCATTGTTTGCAGGAGAACATTTCACCTCTGCTATGACATAGGAAGAAGTGCCTTACAAGGTCTAATGGCGCACATGGCAACAAATGGGATCGTTCCAAGGACCCATGGAAACACTGGAAGACGGCTCAAGCACGCCCTAACGTTTGACGATGTGCAGCGCGTGGTAAAGTTTCTCCTGAACTATGCAGAACGTGAGGGGTTACCAATGCCTGCAGCTCAAAGAGGGCGAGACAATATTCCGCCAACTTATCATCCTGCAAGCGAAACGAAACTGAAGACATTCAAAGAATATGAGAAACAGGCTGTAGATTCGGTGGTTCCCATTCGATGTGTGAAGCTGATCGCCTTCAAGACAATTTGGTCGACATGTGTACTCCATATCAAAATCGCATCTCTGCGTGACGACGTCTGTGCTACATGCGAAAAAATCAGGAAACGCGTGATGGACGCTGTCGAGGAAGACGACAAAAAAGAAGCGGCGGATGCATACAGCGCTCATATAACGAAGGCACAACAGGTAAAGTACAAAGTTTTTTTTGTATGCCAAAGAATTTTTTTGTGATGATAATATGAATAACTGCCGCATCAATTTCCTTTCTCGAGAAGCAATAAGAAAGTACCCGTGTAGTGGATCGAACCCATGACCTTTAAGGTGAGAGGTGCACAACTATCCACTAGACTCCCCCACCGTTATAGTTTTATTTATGTACATAAATCATGATGTGCATACTTACTTAAATCACAAATACGAGTCTGCTATTCTCAGTTATTATTATACGACAATGTCAATTTCTGGTAAAAGTGAGTTATATTCAAGGTAAATGAAAGAGCCGATTATAACATTTTTTCAGGAACGGGAGTTGTACAATGACTGTTTACGTCGCAGTACGGAGACGCGTCACACCGCTGAATGTGAGCGGTACCACCATTTCAGGTTTGACTTTGCCCAAAGTGTTAGCCTGCCGCATTACTACAGACAAATGGGGCCCTTATTCTTCTTGTCCCTTCGGAAGATCAGTATATTTGGATTCCGAATAGATGGCGACCCACACCAGCTGAATTTCCTCATCGACGAGAACGAGACCATGGGGAAAGACGGTTCGAAATCGCACGGACCACATGCCGTCATTTCAATGGTAGACTGGGCCCTTCAAAACTACGGCGGCCAATCAACGTCTTGCTCCATCCACGCCGATAATTGTCCAGGTAAATTTAAACACAAAACAAATCTTTCACAAATCGTATAAAATTTATTAATAGCATACCAGTTTATTTTCGTTTAATTGTGACGAAAGCTGATAGCTTATAGAGTAACTCTCGAGTTAATTTCCTTGCTTGAACTTACCAGTACTGTGTGTAAATATGAGTGGTCACAAGAATGTTTCCCGACTGGTGATCGGACTTTGCACCTCTTTGTCGGAAAGCAGACACTCTAACTCTACGCCCGTCCCTCCTATTTCTAATGGTAATTGTCCGTAACATTTACAATGTCGCACCTTTGCAGTTTTGTGCGTGTGTGCGTTTACGTGTGTTTCTGCTTTAAGTTGCGCGTAAGTGGGCGAAACATTCTGTACAGGAAATTAATTACACACATTTATGTATTTTTTCGCATTACAGGTCAGAATAAGAATTAGTATCTCGTGGGCTACTTCATGTGGAGAGTCATGACCGGACAGCACAGTACCATTGAGTATCTTATGCAAATACCAGCTTCGTCATTATAGTAAAAATATATGCATGAACATATAACGATTTCTTGAATACGAATATATGGATGTGTATTCACATTTGCTTATATTAAGATTTTATTCTCCTGCTGCTTTGACAACATCGTATTTTTGTTTCTGCAACTTTAACATCGTGCAAAATACACATGCTCTTAATTAATAAATCCGTTTATCAAACTCTTGCAGGACATGCAAAATGCCTCGTGGATAGTGGGTTTGGAAATGTGAAGCGATTGTACAGGAGAACGGACTGTGAAAGCCTGGATCAGCTGGAGGAGTTGTGAACAAATCCTCATATTTTAACACAGCGGTTCGTTATCCAGCATGGTCTTGGAGAAACTGGAAAGGCTTCCTTGGCGATCATTTCAAAGCACACGATGGAATAAGGTAACATCACGTTCAATTATAACTCATAAAAGTCCCATAACTTCTACATAATGATTATGGTTTTACGATTGACTAAAAACCCATATATAAATAATAACCGCAAATGTTACAGTATGTAATAAGTAGCCAATCTCCGTTTATTAATTAATGAAAATCGCTTGTTAATCAAGTGTCATGCACGATTAAATTTCAGGAAGTACCAGTACTTTCGATTTTCGTCCACTGAGCCTGGTGTCGTTGTAGTAAGAACGTCGCGATATGCAGAGGAGGACACGCTGAACGTTCTAAAGGATCCTGCCTTCCGGTTCGAGACCCAAGCCCGACCGGATGTTGTTCAAGCTGCAGGATTTAGCCATCCCCGACAAGAATCATTATATAAATACGTCCGACCATACGTTCGGCCTCCGTACCAGGACATTTTATGCCCCGTACCAAACACTTTATAGCTGCGTATGCCTTGTCGCCGATGATTGTTCTATTGTTAATGTAAATTCACGACATCTTTTGTAGATGCATATATATTTCAAACAATAACTCTAATAAAGTGATATTGAAAGGAAATGAAGTTGTTGATTTGTTTTTAAAAAGCAGTTTTTTTTTGCATTCTGATGCTATGATTCCTGTTATTCTTATTTGTTCATATGTTGCTAAGCAACGAAATAAAAATTGAAAATAAAACAATTAAACGGTCTATGTCAGTAATATTCTTATGAATATATTTACTCATGAAGACAGGTGTTTGCTTCATTATCACAACGTTTTTACGTCAGTTGTTGGTATTTCACGTCATAACGTCACGCGTTTTCATAAAATCGACGTTTACCCTGTGTCACTTAAAGTGGAAAATATCGAAAAGTTTACAAGATATCAAAAATAAAATTACATAGTTTTTATTGTTATAAACACACGTATATAAAAATGTAGAAAACTCAAAATCGATATTTTGGTCATTAAGACAGGTTTTGTCGCGACGCGGCCCATTTGTAAAATTCTTTTCCATTTATTTCCAAGAAATTTCCAAAGTTTTGAATGCAGACTTTCAAAAAGTGAATATTGATGTTAAGTCCTTTAGAAACGAAATTAAAATTATCATATATGATCTCTTGTGTATTTCGTAGCAAAGTGTTCACCAAATTATACGAGATAATAATATCATTATATGTCACAGAAAAAAAGGTGAACGTTCTGTTATCCCGTTAAGTGAAGTATTCCTATAAAGGTAATATTCTATGTTATATACCATTCTCGTTTGACAATTTAATAAAGATGCATTGTCCGTGCTATCAAATTATCGGTATTATAAAACAACTTTTAATCAGTATATCTATTGGAATTTTCCTAGTCATACTCGTAAAAGCCCTTCAAGTGTCCTTGTTTAATAATAAAATGTGAAATGCAGACGTTATTAATTAAGGTTCATTCCTAGGTACTGATTATTTAAGGTATGTTAAGTAATTTGTAGTTGCGAGTATTCATGATCTAGTTTTATCCCCTAAGGAAATTCAAGTTTCGCTACTAAAAATGCCGGAACAATTTGTGGAAACGTTTCACCTTCATCCCTCTATTTATGTATATTCAAGAACAAAAATCGCTTGTAATTCATAAAGCCTTAACCCGGAAAAAACGACTGTTTTATCAACAATTCGAAAGGCGTCAGAATTATACATACATATTTCAATTAAGAACAACCTAAACATACATTCAATCAAAATAAAGATAAAATGGTTCTGTGCCATAAGTATGTTAGAGGAGCGTCAGATGCATTCTATCAATGCCAAATAACATCCAATCAACCTTTATACAATTTCGAAAAAAATAATGTAATGAATAAAGCCATTAGTATTTATAAAGTTTTTAGAATTATTGCTATTATTTTTTTCTTACATTTCTTTCGAATATTTTAACATTTCACATCCCAAACAAAAATCGATAATGGTCGAAGGCGCCTACAAATTATTTCAGGTTTTGTCGATGGCTGATTGGTTCCGTCGGTATTATATAATATATGTACCTGGTATTTATTTCAAACAAGAGTTTTGATTTGAAAAAGGCGCCTTCAATACTTTGCTTGAAGATGTTTGCTGATGCTATCATTGTCTGAGAATGCAATAACAGTCGGGCAGGCGGACAAGCCTAACTTACTCAAAATGAAATGAAGTATGAACTAAAAGTGTCATTCTTTCTGACTTAAACATTTTATTTGCTTTCTTATTAAGGTTTGCCCGTTTCCATTGCAAGAAACAGAGTGATATACAAGGTTTCTCGAGCTAGCTTTATTTGAAGATTAACTTTGGTTCCTTAACGATCCTGGTGATGAGCTCCGATACTCAGAAAAAATGTTCCTGGGTCATCGGTACTGAATACTCAAAACTTTCGAACTCTCCTTTTTACTTTAGGCAAGGGAGCTAGCGTTACCAATTTCTTGAGTATGTTGGTATAATGCGATAAAAGCTTCCGCATCCCAACCAATCGAGCAATATGGGCATTCCATGATCCAGGGATTATCTTAGGTTATATTTATATCGCATTTGGTTTAAGTTTCGCGGGTGAAACGTTTCAATTAACAGTTTGCACGGATTACAACTGATGGGGAATATCGCCTTGGTAGAGACTATAACTGCAAAAACCTGGGGTTTAAATTGCATTTTCTCATGTGATATTTATGTAAACCAGCGGTAGAATTTGACAAGCATATTAATTTGTATAATGCAAAGAATTTCTTGTTATTAATATGTAAAGAATTTTTATGCATTTTCGAGAACATTTATTTCACAGATTGATATATTTTTGATTATATCTTCATAAAATACAATAGAAAAAAGGATCTGTTTTATATCAATCTATGTTTTCAACGTTTCATACGAAATAACAAAAAATAATTATCGTTTACTATAGTGTTTTGCAATTTCATAAATCGCATTTTAAGTAAGGCGTAGACAAATATGTAAAGACCTACACTTGCTTTAGGCCAGAGCCTAGACGTTTTATTAGCCCTGAGAAGACTATTTTTCATTTGTTTGATATAAATCTATTAAAAGTTGAAATCTTGAGTGTATAGTTTTGGGTAACAGAAAAATGTCAGAATCAATTATGGCTCATATTGAGCTTGTTTATACAGTTTTTCGCATAAATATTAATAAAGAGTAACCAAAGGCAACACAGAACCGTATATTATTTGTTTACGCATTGTGAATGATTTCACCGAATTTGGCTTTCATAGTGAAGCCCTTTGTATACATAACAAATTATGACGTAAGGAGCCGTTTATCTAGTCAGACATAATAATAATATTAATACTCGTTTCATATATCAGTGGAAAGCTAACAAGGTTCAATACTATTCTGACAAATGAATACATTTCTCTGACTTTTTTTATATTATTAGACCTATTGAAGTAAATTTTAAGTATAAATTATTTCCTATAAAGATTTCTTTATGGTTCAGGCATTGGTAAAAGACTCAGGTGACATGCTCAGGTGTATGTAGTTCTTAGATTTAAAAACAATCATAGGATAATGGATAATTAAAAGTTTCATCAATCTTTATATTCCAGGATTTATATAAAAATAAATCCCCAATCCGTTTTTAAGGGCAATATGCTATATTGTCCTAAATATTTAAACTGCCACAGGTACATTATTTTACGGTCAGTTCATTAACCTTATTAATCTCAATCAATATTCTAACGTTTTCCTAGAATTGAACTTTGGACATTTTACAAAATTTGAGTATAATGTAGAATAGTTCAGTGGATAAATGAAAGAGCTGTTAGAGTGGTTGAAGCAGGCTCGATCCCCATCATATGTTATGTAATTGATCGATTTTTGACAATTGAATACAGTTTGATTGGACGTGCTACTTGTATCACTAATAGCACCACTGACTCCACCACAAACACCATCGCCGCCATCCAGCCGCACCAAAGTTTCTAAAATAGTTCGTATAGCTTAATTTATTTTTGAAATTACGCAGAATAAATCATTGTTTAATTAATATATTGAAAGACTCAGCAATTCATTAAACATTTTAATTAAGAAAACCAGGTCAAATGCAAGACTGTTAAAAAGCAACCACATTATTAGTATACCGTTTTCTCGAAATGATTGTAATAAATGTTCAAAACAGTTGGATTGATTATATATTTGGAATGCTTAGCGTAATTGTTTTGTTTCCTTCAAATATTTAAACGAGTCCAATACAAGACAAAAACAAACAGAGTTCAAAGACCCCTCAGTATAAAAAAATGTAGTGTGTAATCGGTGGTTAGTATTTTGTTAATATATTCTAGAACGATTCTAGAATAAGCTCATACAATATGTGTTCATCTAGACCTCGTTACAAGCCAGGCAACGTGTTTTCCTACGTGGATAGGATTACTTGAGTAATATTGTTCATGTACAACTTCTATTTCCATATGTTTTAAAATTGACGGTTTTTTTTCACCACATAGCGCATGTGGCATTGTTCACTTGACTAGCAACGCGACGTGTATTAAGTTAGTTTATTAGTCAGTTATTAGTCTTAAACATTGCCTTTTAAAAGATGTTTTCGTTTTTATTATTTTTTATTCTTGCAAAAATGTATACTCATTTTGTCTGTCATGATCACCATTGATATTATAATTTGGGTAAAGAAAGGCCAACAGAAGCAAATCTGACCATACTCAGTCGACTATTAAGGCTTTTCTAAATCTGTATAATCAGCTTATATTACATAAAAAGAACTAATTGATAATATATTGGATTCAATAGTAGCATTTCAGTATTCTTAAGAAACTGGTTTGTCAAATATGAATCGTTTATTATATTCGCACTTATATAGCGTTGGTTATTTCAAATGTCACCTTATGAAACACATATTTATAGCATGTTTCAAAAAGGATGTTACAAAAATACTTAGTTACTCGAGACTGAAAAAAAACACTGTAACAACGACACACAAATGACCATATAAATGCATTGGACACAAAGATGAGGTATTTTAAACAGGATTGTCTAGCAGTAAGGTAAGATCGTATAGAACTACTGCATCATATTTACGAAAAGTAGTTTGATGCAATATGAGACATCAGGGATAGTTGAAGTCAAGTAGCTAACAAGAAACTGTCAAGTTCTCGATAAAAGCAACACATATAATGATATGGCGTCGTGTAAATGACAAAATAGGAATGGCGCATTTTTAAAAGAAATGACCTCTAATTATGTTTGTTCATTACGCCATGATGATTTATATAATTCAATACCGTATTAATCTATATAAACACTTCATAAGGAACCTTATTCTGTGGTAGAGGTTGGTATGCTCGACAATTGTGAGAACAAATCAGCAGTACTTCAGTTGTGGTGTAATCCTCCCATTTCCTCAGACCTAGCCGACTAATGCACAAATAATCAGTCTTAAGTAATGGTGTTATCCTAATAAGGTTTCCTCATTTACAACATGAGACTGACCCGATAAGTGTGTTTATTTGGAAGGCTTCATATCATCCACTTGCATTTCCAGTAAAAATAGTGCTGTGTAACATCATCACATTAGAAACATCCAAATTATAACGTATATGAAATGATGTGAACCGTCCTTATTCTCCTAAAAATATCCAAAGTACATGGCACAGTCAGATGACAAGAAGAATTATGATACCATATAACATTAACAAAGCAAAACCCTTTTACGACAGTGGTTTCAGATATCGAGTATTTAAAGGCGATAACAATATACGCTATGAGCTGCAGGTGTTTTACAGAACAGACCTAGTATTCTTTATACAGCAAAATTATAACATTCATTTCTGCATTCTGATTAGACAACGACATTTTAAGCCATCAGCCATTTCTTTTTCACAAACAAATGCAGGAAAATGAATACAGACGCCTTTCTTATTAATAATAAATATTTCATAACGTTAATTCCAAAACGGTAGAATCGACGTAGAAAATGCAAGTGTCGCATATGGGCATTGACCAGGGGCCATGATTACGGACTCTCTCAAATGCAGGTATAATCTCAGACTCAATAAAGCATTTTATCACAAACATTTAAATCATATTTTTTAATCATGCGTTTTACAAAAAAAGAGTGAATAATTGTACAATATCGAAAACTAAGCACATTGGATCATCAATCTCAACGAGAAAACAACAACATTATATAGAAATAAAAATTTGCAGTTTTGACACTTGGGTTTGAATTGAACGTTTAAAATCGCAAGAAAACCCAAGTTCAATCTTTAAGTATCTCCGTTGACCTTTTCATTCCTTCGTGCTTATTGAAATAGGGAGATATATGTTGACGTACCTTCAATTATGCCAAAGTATAACACATGTCACTTTTATACGTTTTATCTTGGGCATTTTCTTCGTGTGTGTCAATAAGACAATAAAAGCCATCTACCTTAACATTCAACGAAGATATATTAAAAAAAAAACAGCGTTATGATTTTGTCTATTATTTTCTGTTTTTCATTCAAGAGTTACGTTTAAGTTTACCGCAACGTTTCACGATTCAAGTTTCATTTGCGTTAGCAAATTAAAATTAGTTACACATCAGAAATGATAGACACTTATGTTTGCCAGTAGTTATTTCCATTGAAAGTGATGCACATATAACCTTTTGGGATATTTAAAAATGTTTGATTTTTTTTAAGTATGCCCATTTAAATACCCAAGCTATGAACACCAGCTTTACAGTAGCTGTAAAATATTTCTTGTAAATGAAACATACAAGATACAAATACTTGCATTTCCTTTTATTTTTTAGAAATGTTCGATTTTGAATGCAGACTTCTAATAAAAAAATAATGATGCAAAACTTGTTTTCAAAACGAAATCAAAATTATCAAATATGATCTCCCGTGTATTTCGTAACAAAATACAAAATTTTAAGAGACAATGATAAAATTCTATGTCAAAGGTTAGAAATGGTCAACGTTCTGTTATCCCGTTCAATGAAGTTTTCCTATAAAGATAATCTTATTTGTTACAAACCATTCTCGTTTGACAATTTAATAAAATTACCCTGTCCTTGCTATCTTTTATCAGTTCTTTGGTAAAATAAATCCCATTTTAATCAGTATATCTGGTCGAATTTCTCTAGCCATACTCGTTAACACCAATCAAGTGTCCTTGCTATACAGAGGCTTGATGCAGACGTAATTAATTCAGATTAAGTCCTAACACTTATCATTTTTATGGTATGTTATGTTAAATGCATTTGCGATAGATCCAGATAATTAGCTTCGAAAGTGCTTTGAGAGTTTAGCCCAGATAATCTTAAAGTGACTGAAAATCTAGTTTCGTTAGGTTATGCTTTGAAATAAGTCACATGTTCTATAATGAGACAACTAAAAAATCTGCAGTTTGTCACTGGTTGTCGGGTCCAAAAGGAGAATCCTTTAACTTATAGCGCCACTGACAGAAACATCTTTATACCGCAAACTATACCATTGCGACCACCACCATCACCACGACCACTAATACGGATTCTCATATCGTAATAGAATAATTGACTTCTTTGTTCCACTTATATTTCTCGTTTAATACTCCTACTGTTTTGACAAGTAAGAAGTTGAGTTGAGTATTTACACACTAGTTTAATCCCCAAGTGAAATCAAGGTTTTTTTGATCGGTCAAAGACTGTGATCTAAAAGGTATCGAAAATGTTGATGCTTGTATGTATCTGTGTTGTTTGAACGTTGATTGTCTCTCGCTCAATGTTTGAAGTTTCTTAAAACACGGTCTTTTTAATAGTCCCTGTGGTATCCATTGTATCACGGATTATTTCTTAATACTGCTCCTTCTACAACTAAAACCACGACACAATCAAACCAATCACACGCTTCTGAAAACTAAAATTACAGTTCTTTGTAAGTCATGCAAATATTCAGTACGTGAATAAAACTAAAAAAAAACATATACTATATGGCCCGGATGACATATATAATACCCATTTATTTTCTTTAGCTACATACGTTTTCGGCGGCATGGATTTTAGAATATATTCTCCAGAATGATTGGCAAAATTGAAGTTATGTTTCCTACATGTGATTTAAATTTTGCGTAAATTTCATTGATGTGAGAAAGCGCAAACGTTCCTATTGACATAACAAACAGCAGCGCGTGATAACGTTTTACATTTACCCCCACGATGTATGTATATTCAAGTTTTTGCACAAACTGGTTTAAAGAGCTTTATCTTCAATATCGCGGAATGATAGGATTGTTAAATCAACAATTTGAAAGGCGTCAGACTTATACGTTATGGTTCATTTAAGAACAAACTGAACAGAATCAAACTGTATATCATAAAGTATTTATATATCTTAAAGATTTCAGAGAAATGTCAGATCCAATTTTTCAATGTCAAAAAATGCCGATTTACAAATTAACCATTTTTAAAAGTGAATTTGATGAAAGAAGCCAGTCGGGTCGGATAGATGTTTGAAATGCTTACCTTCATTTTTGCCTGGCCTATTTTCGAATATGAAACGTGTCAAATTCTATACGAAAACATCAGAGGTCGGAATCTCCTCAAAATGTATTTCAGGATCGTTGATACCGTATTGCTCGCGTTAATATTCTAATATATGCTTATCCAATACATTTATAACCAGAACATCGGAAAAGAGTTTCAGTGTTTATCGTAGGAAAAGCCATCACGTGAAGTATACTGGCATGTATCTGTAAATTCTATAATAAACAAATATGACTGAACGGTCGGGCAGATTGACAAGTATAATCTCGCAACACAGTTAAATGAAGTGTGAAATTGTACGATATATCAATTAAGAATAATCGGAATGTTAATCCATCAATGCCAATGTCAAATAATATCATCATCTATCAATTTACCATATTCTTTTTAATACATTTGATGAATCACGCCAGTTGGATTGGATACATATTAAGGAATCTTAGCGTCTTTATATTACCATATTACCATATCACGAACGCAAATGTATGAAATGCGGGGTATTGGAAGATGAATTTCATTTTGTTCTGGAATGCGATAGTTAAAATAGTTATAAAGATATCAGAAAAAAAAATATATAAACAACTAATTTTGGCCTTATCCAAGTTTCTTCAAGTTTATGCAATTGATAAATAGTGAAAGTTCAGTCAAATTAAAAAATCTTGCCACATTTACCTTTAAGGCTTTTGAAATAAGACGCCATTTAGTATATGACTGACGTGCTTTAACTTAATATGAATTGAATCGAACACATGTTGTTTCCTCGACATGAAAATTTTCCTTCAAGTATATAAGTTTCATATTGCCATTTTGAATTATTATGTAAACTTACTATGCCAGATGACATCTTGCTGTACCAGTATATTATTATTATTATTATACTTTGTTGTTAATTCTGCTATGCTATGGATCTTATCAGATTTGTTTGCATAATAAAGTCTTCTTCTTCTTCTTCTTCTTCTATATCATTTCCGAACATTGAAACCGCAACGTGCAAGGGAGGTTCTGATAATAATTTTAAAGCTGCAGGGACTGACGCGGCTAGGGATTGATCCCAGGAATTTCCGCACCGAAACGGACGCTCTACCCATAAGCTTTTGGAGCGATCCTTAATTAATACATTTATTTGTTTGTGTTAATTCGCAAACTGTGTTAGTTTCTTTAGTGGGTGATCATATATATATATATATATATATATATATATGATCACCCACGAAAGAAACTAACACAGTTTGCGAATATATATATATGCAAAAAGCTACAGAAACAAGCTCAGAAGCAAAATGTTTAAACATAAACCCGGTTTAGTGGCACTGGGCAAACGCAAAAGACACAAAATCACAAACAAGAAACATAGAAGAACATTTCCAGAAAAAATGAAGGTGGTTAATACCAGTTTTTCCATTGATTTATATACTGTAAGTCAGTGTTAAAACTAAACAAGTGTTCCATGTTCCATGTTCAATGCAAAATCGTTTGTATTTGTAATTAGACAGAACAATTGATATTATTGTTAATGTATAGCATTTTTATAAATCACGTTTTCGTTGTTTAGTTCTCAATTAATAATAAGAATCAATAACGTTTCCAAAAATAAGACATTCGTTTTTAGTTCCATGGCAGTGCCAGTATTTGATATATTTCAGCGCCTATTATTTCAGACGTTGGTTTTCAATATCAATACAGTGCCAGTATGTGATATGTATAAGCTTCTATTATTTCAGGCGTTCGTCTTCAAAAAAACAATGTAATGCTAATAATTGATATGTGAGAGCGTATCTTAATTAAAAAGTCCTTCTACGTAAACAGTATAAATGCAATGCCAGAAAGAGTGCGAAAGTTCAGTAAGCTTAACACCTTACATTCATCGTCGATGGTAAATTCAAAACTAACGAGTCGATGCCTTAGAAATGCATTTACAGGAAGCCACCAAAAGCAGTTACCGATATTAAGAATATAATTAAAAATGTCAAATTTCTATAGATGCTTCGAGCATTTCGGGAACAGTATCATTCGGTAAAATTTATTCATTTCTTGTAGAAATGAACTAGTTATATTTGAATGGTTGGTAACGTATGTGAACAATTCGTTAACACTATGAGACTATATCAAACGTTTATATACCTCAAGCGGTTAAAACGTTAAATTATCATACAGCTTCATGCAGGTGTACGTTGAAAAACAACAACAGGATAATTGATCTTTAAACTTTAAATCAATCTTAATGTTTCAGGTACCATAGATTATGTTCTCATAAATAAGTTAATCTAATTGGTTCCTCGTTATACATAGATAATTGTTCGATACTGTGTGATTTATTTGATTGTTTGATATATGTCAGCGCATACAATTCCAGATGGTATCTTTCCTGCTCAATGAAGTACGCAAAAGTGCGTTAAAGTGCAGATATTTGATAAAATTCGAGAAAAAAGTTAAAGAGGCCTAGTAGTAATAGCGTCATTTATATTTATGGGTATGACGTACATAATACTTCTTGAGGGCTGTCTTGTGACATTCGAAAATTTATGTTAAAGTTGTAATTCCGTTAGATACAGAGTATTCGATAATGTCCTATTAATCATACACTTTTGGGATCGTGTGAAAGCAAAACTATTCCAACTGACATTAAATTGCCCGGTAGCTTCATCCTTTCGACTACATTTTTACGAAAAAAAGAGATTGTTTAATCAATATTTTAAGCCATTAGAATTTTACGCAATAGTTCAATTAAGGAAAACCTGAACTGAATAGTCAATCAAAATGTAGATTGAATGGTAATATGTCTTAGGTATATCAGATGAGAGTTAGCTTCAATCCATGAATTGAATATCTCGAATAATGGCCAATTCACCACTTGGCATTTTAAAAATTAATTTGATGAAGGAAGCCTGTGGAATGATTTATTTGTTCTGAATGCTACCTTCATTGTTTTCTAACCTTTTTGGCATATTTGAACTCGGAATTTCTAAACAATAAACAGCACAGATCGAAAACGCCTTCGTATAAACTGTTTTTACTACCTTCCAAGACTGACAAGAGCGTGTGAATTTTTTTTAGATATTTAACCTACACGATATGAAACAGGCGTCTTTGATGTTAGTGTAGAGAGAGTGGCGTTATTATCTCCTTACTTAAATACTACCGCTAGTCAAATGCAAATGCTATAAATGGTTTAACCAGTTGTTTGCTTTTATTTTTAATGGATATACGAGCACATAATTATATATCATGAACATTTAAACTGATCAAAATGCTATGAATTATATAGTGGATTTAAATAAAACAAAAATGCTAAGAACAATATAAACTTTACAAACTTGACACGTTGCCGAAACATTTGTTCTTAGTTTTTTTATTATCTCCTCTGTAAATGATATTTTTGTTATTAACCACAAAGTTGTGTATGAAACTGTGATTGATTTAGAATGATCATGCATGCATGTAATAATTTTAAAAAGACGCTTCAAAATTTATTAACCTGCTATATTAAGGTAGATGCTTTAATGGACTGAGAATGCAAGAACAGTTAGTCAGATAGACAGGCAAATGTGAGTGAAGTGTGGACTATAAATTATTTCTTTACTTCATCAATTTAGTGTTTCATTATTTCCTTATATCGTTATACATTCCAATCCTGTGAGTGTTAAACTTTAATTGCCTGTTTTACAAAACAAATATTTGCAATTGTGTCGCTAGTTACCGGCTTTGGTAGTGACTGTTACAGTAAATAAACTGTAGTTTACTACAGTTTTCCCTCTTCCGATAATCAATGTAAATCAATATCTAAATTTGAAATGTACTTAAATTTGTATCATGCAAAAAATGAAGTTATATTAAAATGCAGAGATCATTTTCGCATGTATGAATGCAGTACATAATTGATGTGTGTGTTATAAAACCGTTATTATTCATTGTTCCGCCATAGACTTATACGCAGTTTATTTGACAAATGGCAACGCAGCTTAGTCTCAGTCAAACTGGTAGTGACTGTTTTACCATTATTAACTACATCAAGACAAAACTGTATTTTCCTACTGACGAATACCGGACGAATACCTGCATGCGTGTGTCAATGCATTAAAACAACGTGAGGCACTATCATTAACTTTTTTTCATTAATTCAACCACAACATAATTCATTGTATTTCAAATGAAACGAGAGAATTGCGTGAGAGTTCAGAGACATGTCCTTGAATATGTGTTATGAGAAAACCAGCACCCGCTATCAGACAACGGAACATAGAAATACTTTCAAACCATTAAGAAATGAAAGCTTTTTATATCCAAGGTTATCGCAATCAGGTAAACAGTATGTATGGAATGGATCATGTTAAATAAATCAGACTTTCGATGGAATTGCGCGTAGTAATTCATTGGCATATTTGATATATGTTAGATATATTTCGCCACGCGTTTTTGTTGTTTTTTCTATCAATTAAATCGCGAGATAAGTGTTGGATGAAAGACAAGAAGAATACCTAGGTTACAGAAATAATACGTGCTTCGTTTGGATCTTAAGAAACGCCCATGGGAAGCGAACACAATTCATTATGATTAACATACATCATAATAGGTAATAACATAGATTACTTGTTGGCATTTGGCAATCTATTACTAGTTTATTGTTTGGCCCATTTTACAAAACCGGTTATTGTTTATTTATTGGTGTTAGTAATGACGATGCCACACGATGATATTTTCCATCACTTGTATAAACATTAATAAAATAAAATCGCCAACCAGAATAAAAAAGGTGTAAAAGATTAACGTTTTCGTTCATGTATTAAAATTATTGTACAAACATGTGCATAGCTATATGCATATTACAATGCAAATTTGTTTTTTGTCTTTGGTCTTCTTTAACCTTCAGTCATTCGAACGCATGCATATTGGGCTGATTCCTCATTTTTTTTAAGTTAACAACGTTATGTCATAGTTGAAAACATCCATGGACACAATTTTGATCTACAGAATTTGTAACGCGATTCGAGACATATATTTTTCTGTATTTTAGGTAAGTATAAAAACATATCACAACGACTTCTACTTTTAAAGAACAGAACGATGCTGTTAACAAACATTTGACCGAATGACGTCTTACTTTAATAATAGCGTTGTTATTGTGTTATTTTCAGGTTCTCCGGCGTAATTTAAAATTGTCTTAAATGATTTCATATTTGTGATTCCTCATGTGCGTAAACAATTTTGAAAGTATAATGAACGTCTACGAACTCTTTCAACCAAACCGAACTTTTATTTCTATGAGTTAGATGTTATTTAGACTCCCCAAAGACTTTTCTACCAAAATATTTTTCTTTCGGATCACTCAGTGTGTTTCTTTAAATATCATTTATATTTTTATCAAGTTGTTCCAAGACAATATTTCTCTATTCACATTTATTTTTCTGTTCAATATTTTCTATAAGCGTGATGTATTGAAATAATGGAAAGGAAACAAACCAGTTGCTCTTCATAAAAACACAAAATAACACTTTTGCATTTTCTGTTTAACACATCTTTATTAAAATTTCTTGTATTTCCATACAAAATGTTCATAATGAATCTTTTATTGTCATTTTCCACAATGTAGCTTTTTATTATTGCTTTCTACAAGATAGCTTTTTATTGTCCATTCGATAGTGTAGCTTGTTCCTGGAGTGTTCAATAGTAAAGAGTTGTAATGTGTTTTACATCATTGTAGCTATTTCTTGTAACTTTCCACTGTCAATCAATTATTGCCGTTTTCACAATGTAGCTATTTATTGTCGTTTTTAAAATGTTATTCTTTATGGTCAGTGAAGCTATCAATTGGTTTTTGTACTGTTAATAAACTTAATGTCGTTTTCCACAGAGCAGCTATATATCGTCATTAAGGCTATTTATGTCAAAAACCAACGTTCAACATTTTTTGTCATTTTTGACAATGTTGCTTTATGTTGTCATTTTCCATAGTGTAGCTATTTACTGATGTCTCTGATCAGAAACCGACATTAAAAACTCGATAATTGGGGGTTAAACTTTTACCAAATGTTGTGCATCCAATTATCCAAAAAGAGCAAGCAATAAACAGCTATACAGAAAACGACAAAATATGGTGTCTCTATGGAAAACGACAATAACTAGATGGTGTTACCGACCATTAAAGACTATTCTGTTGAAAACGACAATAGACAGCTACACTTTGGAAAATGACAATTAATGTCTACATTAAAGAAAAGTACAATAATTAGCTACTTTTTCGGAGATAATATATTAGATAATGTTGTGCTCTGCTTTATAGTATTTTGAACCTCTTACCATACAACTATGTTTGTCTCACTATTTTATGTGACGAATGATGACTATTATAATGAATATGGCCTATCATAGAATTTAGCAATTTTATTTTATGATAAAATGTAGTCAGATACAATTTTCATTGTATCGTTATCGAGTTACATGTAAATTATTTCATAAAACAACTTCTAAATCAGGAATTATTTCATGAAAAATTAAAAAAAAAATGTTTTGCATATGTCAAAGATTGTGTCATTATTCTCTTCATCAGTCTAGTAGAATAAAAAAGAAAAGATAATGCATACTTATCTGATACAATCATAGTCCTAGACACGTGCTAATGTAGGGAAGTTAGGAATTTGATAAACTAATCTCATATGTAACAGCGTACCAGAAGTCCACCGATAACTTAGTTTTCATTTTCTAAATATATAAACTTGATTCTGGTTCTATATGTATACCCATATCATGACACTATCAATCAACAGAAAAATGAGGAAGAGGACTGAACACGTGTCGATTAATAATGTCAAAATATGCTTCAACATATTAATTTATAGTACCATAATCAAGTTAATATATTTAGGAAATTGGAAGAAGATAATTGGTCGCTTTGAGGTAAGCTGCCAGATATGTGATAAGTATATTCAATTCCTAACTTCCCTTCATTTACACGTGACAAGGGCGGATTCCTGAAGATAATGTTGAACTATGGTTTTATCAGATAAGTATGCATTCTATTTTCTCTTGTTTTGTAAGACATGGCACAATCTTTCAAATATGCAAAACATATATTTTTCATATTTCATGGTATGAATGGTTCTGAAGTTGTTTAACGAGATAATGAATATGTAACTTGGTTACGTAACATTTTTTAATATCTAACAGAATTTCAGCACACAATACAACCACTTATTTATATGATAGACAACTTTCATTAAACTCACACTCTTTTTCAAAATCAATACATACACATGTATAACAAAGAGCAATTTTGACTTATAGACCTTTAACTACTCACTAAAATAATGCACTTATGGAAAATATTGATTATTGATTACAAGATTGTAAACGTGTATCTGATAGCAAAAAGCGCAGAAATATTTAAAAAATGGTGAAATCAATGCTAAAAGGACTAATTTGGTCTTCTATAGTCTAATTAGGTAGAAAAATTGTATTTTATGCGTATTTCTTTCAAATTCAACTTGGTATCTTTCTTAAAACCATTGTTGTTTTCGACATTTATTCATTTTTTTGGATTATTAAAACAATATAATTAATTGTAGCAAATCTTATATGGGAAAACACTGCATCTTTAAATAGTCATTTTTTACATAAGATATTGAGACAATTATATTTGCATGATTAGAGGGCAAAATAATTAAATGTAGAGCACAGCTTACATCTTCTATATAGTACAAAGAAATTCTAAACAGATTGATAAAGATTTGTTACTGTTATCATCGCGAAGTGCAGCACTGTCAACTCACAGACTAGAGCGTTATTATACTTTACCACCATTTATGAGGCTGGTAGATGGCATAAACCAGCTGCTATACCTTATTCGGAAAGAAAATGTCATTTATGTGATTCGCTGGAAGATGAATATCATTTTGTTCTTGTATGTAAATTGTATACTGATATAAGAAAAGCTTACATAGATAAATATTATTATGCAAGACCTAATATGCTTAAATTTATAGAATTATTCACCTCTTAAAATACTAATTTAAATAAAAAATTATCTATGTTTGTTTTCAAAGCTTTCGAGTTGAGAAATGCCTACTATAGTTATTACGGATAATATTTGGTTATTCCTCTCGCTGTGTTTATGTTGTTGTATGGAACTGTGATTTGTAACTGTATGATTGGAAGATTGAGTGACCATTGACTATGTTATAAACATTAACGTATTTTATTGATTGTGTACGCATGGGCGTATTGCCTGTTTTATTCTGAAATAAACTCTACAAACTCTATGTATCAGATGTATCCAAAGGATCAAACAATGAACAGCTAGATTTTGGAAAAGGACAAAATATAGCGTCTCTGCTAAAAACGACAATTACTAGCTGTCGAAAACGGACAAAAAATAAACACACTGTTGAAAACGACACTAGAAAGCTACACTTTTGAAAACGACAAGAAATGAGAATAAATACCTACAATGTGAAAACGCAAGTAATTAGCCGTTATGTTCATTTTTCCACCATATATACCAATGCAGTGTACTTGGTAAATGGCAGCGAATCTTTGTCTCAGCTTCTCGCCAGTGAATGCGTGACGTTTAACCACCTTATTTTTTCATTGATTGTAGACATAACATTTGTGAATTGAAGCATGGAGATACATATTCATATATTTTAAGAAACCTTTAATGTTTATTAATGCTTGGTCATTTATGCATATGTTGTTTTGTCGTAGGCTGTCTAAATTGTTTTCGTAAGGTTATGAATGTTCTGGCAACATATATTACAAAATGGAAAAGAACAGGGATATCACGACTATTTGTATAGGTTGGTGTTTATGCCAAACATGTAGTGGCCATAATATTCATAAAATCATTATTTAGCCCGTTTTGACGTCAAAGACAAAACTGTATTTTCTCACGATTACCTTTATGGATGTGTCAATGCTTTTAAACAAAGTAAGGCAATGCATTAATCATATTTATCACGAACTATTTTAATTAATTCATTAATTCAACCTAATTATAATTTAACCAGAAATAATGTATTTCAAATGAAACGAGTGAGTTGCGTGAGAGTTCAGAGGTTTATCCTTGAATTTGTTTTTATGAGAAAACCAGATCCCCCTATCAGGCAAAAACAAACATAGAAATACTCTCAAGCTATTAATTAATGAAAGCTTTTTATATCAAAGGTTATCGAAAATTGGTAAACAACATTTTTGGAATATATCATGTTAGTTAAATCATACTTTGAGTGTATTTGCACAGAACAAATCATTGGCTTGTATGACATACGCTAGATTTTGTTTGGCCATGAGTTTTTGTTAAAATATTATATCAAGTAAAGCACGAGATACGTGTTGGATGAAAGACAAGAGTGTTATCTAGGTTACAGATTTTGATATAACGGTCTGTTTGGAAGTTGAGAAACGCCCATGGAAGCGAACACAAATCAAAACATTTTGCATTGAATTTAGTTTATTCATTATCAAATAGGGTATACATACATTACTGGTTGGCATTCGGTAATCAATAACAACGTCTAATGTTTTGCACATATTTTTACAAAATCTAATTAGTGTTTATTTATTTGTGGTGTTAATGATTCAGAATATGATAGTTTTCTAAACTAGACAAAACATGGTTGAACTCAAAACACCAGCCGAAATGACAAAAGTGTAAAGGGTGACTGTATTTGATCATTTATTAATATACTTAAATTTTAAATTATTGTACGAACGATGTACATAGCCTGTATGCATATTACAGTGCAAATTTGTCTTTCGTTGTTGTCTTTAATGTTCGGTCATTAGAACGAATGTAACTTTGTGTCGATTGTTAAGAATTTTTTAAACATTAATGATGTCGTTAAACATCGTTGAAGCATTCATGATGAAATCGTTATGTCATCGTTGAAGCATTCATAACGACGTCATTAAGTCATCGTTGAATCATTCATGACGACGTCGTTATGTCATCGTTGAAACATTCATGACGACGTCTTTATGTCATCGTTGAAACATTCATGACGACGTCGTTATGTCATCGTTGAAGCATTCATGACGACGTCGTTATGTCATCGTTGAAACATTAATGAACTAAGTTGTGATCTAAAGTATTTCTAATAAGAATCGAGAAACAAATTTTAGATATTCTATTTGTCCGTGTTAAAGGTAAATTCCTAAGAATAACACCAATTACTTCAACTTTAAAATACCACAACGAAGCTTTTAACGACATGATTAACTTTTAATCAGCATAATCGACCAAATGAGGCTTGACTTAAATAACAGCGTTGCTATTTTATTGATTTTCTGGGCCTCCGGCATTAGTTGAAATGCCTACAATAATTATATATTTTCTAAGGTGCGTGAACAATGTTGCATTTTCATATAACCTCTACGAGCTCTTAAAATCAAACCGGAACTACTATTTCTATGATTTAAATGTAATTATTCTTCCAAACCATTTTTCTCTAGAAACATTCATTGGGTTTTGTGTTCATTTACCAAGTATTTCCAATGAGAGATTTCTCTATTCACATTTATTTTCACAGATATAAGATATTCAGTATATTTCTGAAGCGTGATTGATTAAAATAATTGTAAGTAAACAAACCTGTTTCCCTTCATAAAAAAATCAATTTAGGAGATTCCTTCTTCATAAAACAATTTCTTATCCCGACAGCAGTGATAAATTGCATTTCTGCATTGACTGCAAAGCAATTCTTTATAGACATTTCTTGTAATTCCATACCAAATGTATCTAATATAGCTTTTTGTCGTTTTCAGAGTGTAACTTTTGCAGTGAAGCTATTTATTTATTACAGTGTACATATTTGTCACAGTGTAGATATATATTTTCATTTTCTACTGTGACTCTATTCATTGTCGATTTACTTAGTGAAGCTATTTATTGTCGTTTTCCATGATGCTATTAAATGTTGTTTTGACAGTGTTATTTTTATTATCATATTCTGCAGTGTAGGTTGTTATTATCGTTCCCCACAGAGAAGCGAATGTTGCCATTTTCCACAGTAAAGTTGTAGTTTTATTGACATTTCAACACTGTAGCTTTGTACTGTCATTTTCCACAGTGTAGCTATTGATAACAAAATTCCACAGTGTAGTTATTTGTTGTTCTTTTTAAAAGTGTAGTTATTTATTGTCGTTTTAAAAGTACATCTAATTAGTGTCGTTTTCCACACAGGTGCCTTTCAATGTCGTTTTCCACACTGTATGTAGTTATTGCCGTTTTCCAGAAAAGCTATATTTTCTAACTTTCCAAAAGGTAGCAATTTATTGCTTTGTCTTTCAGGATCATTGTAAATGCCATACGCCTTGGTCACGATATAATGACAAAAAGTATTTCACAAAGGGTAAAAAATTAAAGTATTCAAATAGCCAAATTACATACGTTCCATAACAGTAGGGTCATGGTGTTACAAAAATTCGAATAAAATCATTAGGTTCGAGCTCCATTTTTTTTCAGGGAGGTTTATGTATCAAGGAATACTGAAAAAAAAAAATTTGTGATGTATATTTAAATGCTTTTGATAATGTGACAGAACTCTTTTATAATGCTTTTTTTAGCCAGACTTGTTGCATAGGTGCCAAATAAACAGTCATGGGCAAAATAATTGACTTTATTCCTTCTTAGTAGAAATAAATGAGATTTAACCATAAATGTCGTGATATTATTTTGAATTTGACTGCTTGTAAATGATCTACCATTTTTAGAAGCCCAAGGAAGCAAATAAAAGTGTTTTTTTCTAACACCAGAATCAAAAACAAACAAGGCAATACCAATTTTTCAGCATTATCTTGATGCATAATTTTTTTAGATCACTTTCTGTATCCGGTCCGAAGTGTCTACGGATGGGACAAAAGGCACACTATATATTTACATATGAACTTTAAGTTCAGTTACAAACCTAGTATAAACATCTCTTGTTGCAAAAATGCTAACAGAACACAAAAATGAAGTACAAGATATTTAATATTTCTAAATTTGAGTAAGACAACCTTTTACAATGTAATTGTAATTTGATAATCGGACCTTTTAAGTTCAGTTTTAAGTTGCAACTTTCAAAGGTGAAAATTCATTGAATTATAATGGTGTCAATCAGTATATGTTTTAAATTCCTCATTGAACACCAAATGTAAGATTTTTCACTAGTTCAGTTGTTAGAAATAGACACGATGTAAATGTACCATGTGTTGTTAGTGTCTACGGATGGGACATAAAACTATTTAATGTAATACCAAGCTGCAGGCATAAGATATTCCCTGATGGTATCCACAATACTTATACTGTATCCAGTTACTAACTACTTCAATGTTTCAAGGAAATTTTAACTTAGAAACATGTTTAATTAACAATAACCAGGGCATTTTATATAGTACCCACGGGTCCGACTATCAGACCCATTCCTAAAGCAAAATATATGATATTTTTTTTCCAATCTTCAGAAAAAATCCCAATCAAAAGTAAAACAGTGTTTTTACCTGTACCGGTTCATTCAACATCCTAAAATTAGGTGATGTAAAGTTTTGGGGATAACTGAATGCAGAAATCATTGATTTGCATCACATTCAGAGATCATTTGAAATGAAAAATTAGTATCTGTCATGATTCATTGCAATAAATATTTACACCCAAGAATTAAGATTTCAGCTGTTTTAGAGCTTTTGAAAGGGAAAATAAACTTATATCTAATAATTTCCTCATTTGCAGGAGACTGAAAAGCTTGTTATTTTAACTGTAAATTTTCCCAATTTAGGCATAATTGTGACGCAAATTTTCCCAAAATGTCTAGGATCCTTTTTCCAAAAATGGGCAGAAAAAGCCCTGATAACTGATATATATATACTCCAAAACTGAGAAACTGTTCTGAATCATATGTAAAAATGACATTTTGTCAATGACCTTTTCTTAACTACTTAAGAACTCCAGAAAATAAATAATTCATATGCCTCGGCCAAGGTCATTGTCATTACTTGAGATTGGATGTTCTCTCCATCGAGTAACTTTACATCTTTTTTATTCGGTACTTTTCCGGACACATCTACTGACAAATAACAGTTCCTGCAGTCAGCCTATCTTTCCTTGTCTTTCTTGGTTTTAGTTTCCACTTCTTTTCATTGGTGTTGTCTATTTTCCCTGTTGGTCGCCTAACTTGTAGGAAGGAAGCAATCCCACTACCAAAGCTAGTATGGTATTTGGTTATATTCCTATCAAGCACACATTGCAACACATTGTTGTCTTCTGTCTTCTTTTCTTGTGAAGTCCCTCCATGACTCAATTTCACATCCTGTATTCTTCTTTTAATGTTGTTCATATTGACTGTTTCGCTCAGCTTTAAATTTCTTCTAGCACTCTTTGGTAAAATAACACCCTTTTCTTCCAAATTTCTTCTTATCGTTGGTGACATACTCTATCAGTTTTTCTTACACTCTTGTTTTACGCTTTGGTGTTGTAGGCATAGTTTCTTTTACTTTTGATATTGCTCTATATTTTGTACTTCTTGCTTCTTGAATTAAATGGAGGCTCACACATCTCATTACTTATATTTCAGCTGAATTTGTGGCTGTTCTGGATCTGTTAATATCATCGTTGTCTATTGTACCATCTGTTTTTGTTTGATCAATGTTTGTAGTATCTTGGTCTGTTGAAAGACTATTTTCACTGTATTTTTTCAAGTTTTATCCCCATCGTCCAATTCTGTACTTTAAGCATCTTTAAGCACATTCTTCTTCTTTTTCAGGCTTTTATTTTCTTTCATTTCTCTATTCTTATTGTTACACGGTGTCTGTCTAGGAGTCCGGTTTTCTCCATTAGTTTTGTTTGTGATATTGTCTGCACCTTCTTTCTTTTTGGCAAGCTGTTTCATTTTCTTTTCTCTCCATATTTATTATTGTTTTTTGGTTTCTCTTGGATCACTTTCTTTTATCCCTTTGTCAATTTGCCTATCATGTGTTTTTTCTTTCAGCATCTTTCCTCTTCATTTCATCATATTTTTCATTTCTTTCATTTTTCAGTTTTCCCCTGTATCTTTTCATTCTAAGGGCTTTTGCACTTACATTATTGTCAATTTCAGGTATATTTGAATGGTTTTTATTTCTCTGCTTGTCCATTTTTGTATTAATGTTAATGTAATCATCAGTTATATTTAATTGCTTTCATCTGAAAAACTTCAAAAGCAGAAATTATTGCACAAACTGTGGAAAATAGATCAATACGTGTTTCAATACGAAATGAGTGGGTGTTCGATTGTAATGTTCCAGCACTTATTCCTTCCTGTCAGAAATCATAACAGCTATCAAATATAGAAACATAAAATCAATAAACATTATTAAATCAAGTTTATTTGCTATCAATTTGAAATAGATCTGCTCCTATTTTTTATTTTATCAGCTGTGACACAAACCATTAATTGGTTTTGTAAAATTAATTGATAAAATGATGTCGGAATCGACCACTGCATGCAGATATATTTATTTTTGCATTTTGCTTAGATACAACACTTCTCCATTTCATCATGCGAAATGACTTTTTATCTTATTGAACCCTTAAGGATGTTTATTTAACAGCAATTGCATCAAACGTATATTTATTTCAAAGCAATTATATGGAGCTCACGCGATCTTCAAGGCGCATCATCTGTACACTGTTCTTAAATTAAGTTTAATATCAATGAACCATTTAAAACACTTACTTCCGTAGACATTGTCTTGCATTTTACCAGCATATCATACTACTTAATATTATTTGAGAATTGGATCCGTCTGCCAATATACCACGCAATTAATAAAGGACAATACCGTCATTTATTTGGAATTGTCTTTTGAAATACACATAGTAAAGAATAAAACGCCATGCAAAATCAGTTTGGATGTGTCTGTCTTTACATTAAGCAAAACATAAAAGACAATACAGTTTTATATTTCGATCCGTTTTCAATACACCAAGGTATAAATGAAACGCAAGGCAGTTACATATTTGGATCCTCCTTCCAAACACGAAGCAATAAATGGAACGCAATACACGTACTTCTATTGATATCATATGTTAATCAGTTTCTTCTAAAATTATTATTTTAACATCATGCTATGTTTATAGAACCGCCATGGTAATATACAATTTCATTTGATATATTTGATAATCAAATCTAATTTTGGCAGCATCAAGGTAGTCGACCAATAATATTATTTCAACTTTCTCAATAAAATATGATTCAGGTACAATAAATATTCTTAAACAAAGTTTGGAAAGAAATTCTAATTATATGTATGGTGATCAAAATGAAAATGTGTCGTGAAAATGATTATGGGCAAATACTATCGATCGATATTGATATTATACTATATTTCATTTGAAATACTCAAAATATCTGTGCATCAACGTTTAGGCAAAACGCTTGCTCCGTGAAAAAGTACAAAATGTCTCTTTTATTCAAGATTTAAGATACATAGTTTTAAGGAAGTTGAAGACATAACGTGCACCTCATTGCATGATATAAATTGTTATGCAATTTAAACTTATAGCGAATGATAATATGAAAGGTATGAAATTGCAATAGAAATAAAATTTAATTTAAATAATACAAAACGATGCTATTAATATAACTCAGGAGGGATGATGTTGTTTACTATGTCATGTTGATTGATGAAATATATATAACACTGATATACACATACATGTAAACCTGTCAAAAACCCAAACTTCACTATCTGTCATAGGAGTATTGGAATAAGAGGTGTTCATTATCAACAAAACCTATGTCTGTTTCCTATATAGGGACATATAAGAAACGTGTTTTAATTAATCGTTTTCAGTCTCATTTTTAACACAAGGTTAATAAATAATTATTGTTCATATGAGTATACCTGTAAAAAGGCAGGCTTTATATGTTATTATCTTCAGAAAATGTCCGATTTTCATGATGCAATAAATAGTGCAATTTAATAAAAATGTTGGTGACATTTCAGAAGTGCAATATCAGTCCGTATCGTAGCTAGAACATAATTTGTGTGCATGCCCGCTTTGCTAGGATATTTTGGTGCATGCTGTCCTTCGAAAAAAATAATGCAAATATCGTTCGTTTTGAAATTTAAAAAAAGAAGATATAAATGACGAGGACGCTTTAAAAAAACTTGCTTATATTGTTACAAATAGTGTGACAAAGGGAATGGGCAGTGGTCTTAACCAATAATTTGAAGTAACGCCAACGGAAGACACCAGAAGTTGTTTATATTTACACTGTAGACAAATTTTACGGATATCCCATTAAAGTTTAAATAAGATTAATCAAAGCTTTTTTGGGGTCGAGGTCGGAAAAAGCGGTAACCTATAATGTTTTTATCTTGTCAGAATGAGTTGTTGTTTGAGACTTGGATTGGCATGGGGTGTGATTGCAAACGTTTTCTCCATAACTTGATGAACAACAACAGTTCATCGTAGATCCTGGGCTTATTTTACACACATACACTCTCAACAGATCAGTGTTGATAACATGCGAAGTATGTTCAAAGATAAGACAATCTGCGATGGCTTTGCAAAATCAGAAAATACTCTTACTGTTAATGTGTAGAATTGTAGCACATGCAAAAATCGGTTGTTGTTTTTTAACGGGTGGGGGGTGGGGGGGGGGGGTAATTGCATTTCAACGAATAGTTAAATGCCGCTATGCCGCTTTTGAATGTCTTTTTGATTAATGTAGATTGTAATGATTTAATTGTTTTTCATAGAAAACTGTACCTTTTTACAATTGTACGTAATTTACATATCATCAAAAGTACAGAATTGGATATAAACAAAATTATATCGGCTTCAAGGTACTGACAGACCTTGAACCGGCTCTAAGGGGCTGTTGACAGTGTTGCACGAATCATAACTGTTTATGAAATGAACTGTGACTGCTGTTATCATTACAAAGTCATTTATGGTCCAAATTACTAGTTTCTTCACTGTTTTTCACCAATTACCGATGAAAGGCCAGTGAAAGCAATATATCCTTAATTTGCGAGTTAACATGCTTAAAGTGTTGAAAATCAATGACGTTTGTGGCAAATTGTTCCTGTTTGCTTCGATCCTGTTTGAGTATTTGTATTGCTGTTTCGATTTAAGCATTGGTGCCTGGGATGATATGAATGCCATCTCTGTCGTGGAACCATACAGTGTTTAGACCTTGGTAGCTGTTTGGTAATTGTCGTTAATTGTCCTTGAATAATTTGCTTTCAAGTAGAATTTACTCTTGACATAAATTTTTTATTTTGTATATGTTCGTTAGCAATGCACTCCTGTTGAACATAAATAATTAACATGCGTGTCTAAATGTGACCTAGTTTTAAAGCTATTTCTTCAAACACATTTTACGGCAATTACCGAGTTTATTTCAGTTATTTTGAAAACAAATGACACATGGGCTCTTAGTGCCATTTAAGAAGCGCTTTATGGCTGTCGTGCAGACGACAGGACTGTCATTATGAAACTTAAGTGGCATGTCTTGGTGTTGCGTGATGGTTGGATGAAATATTAAGCTTAAATACATGTACACATGTATGTCGTTTTCAAACCAGACTATAACGCTATATTATATTTAACCGGAACCATATAAGGTGTTTCAATTGCAGTAAGTTTTTAGTGTTGATCGGATCTTTAAACGAATTGATTGCGTTAACACCAATATTCGTGTTTAAGAACATCAATCTTTATCTGAGTTAACTTTTTTCGAAACATACGTGTATTTTAATTGAACCAATTATGTTCAAAGTGACTTTTCAAGATAATCATATGTAATTATATTCCACTTGATTTAATTTCAGATTGGTACAAATACCCATAGGTTTAAGGCATAAAGGCATCATGTTTTTCTTTCGACACAATAGTTTAACTAATCGAAAAGAAACGATGACGACATGCAGAATATGAATATGTTTTGTTTCTCAAATACGAATAGTTGTCCGTGAGAAATATATATTTGTTTATTGATATTGTAGTGTGTTTGTTTTAAAACAAACATTGTCAAAACGTGAATGCAAAACATTCCAGTAACACTGTGTTCCTACAGTAACATTTGAACAAATTCTAATACATGTGTATCATAAATGATATTACCAAGACGTGAACTTCAACAAACGGAGGGGTTTAATTATTAAACAACATGCAAGAAGCATCTTACATAACTTCTTGCCGGTTGAATAAGAGCGTTACCGTGCCTATTGATTAATACGCTTTATTGTTTTCAAACGGAAAACGTATTAACAAATTCATTTGCACATATGTCATATTAATAAAGCACTCCACCATTTTTTACATTTCGCTATGAGACAAAACGTTATTTGTTTAAGCATTTACATTTATAAAGCAATAGTGTAAGGAAACTTGTTCAGATTCTGTTTAAAATGTAAACAAACAAAAGTTCGCATGAATGTGTGCACACGTGTACTTCGGTGGTGAAAATACTTCCCGGACAGGTACTTTCGTAGAAATGTGTTTCTGTTTATTTTTAATTCTAGTATAGTTATTTGAACAAAGTAAGTGCAGAAAAAGCAAATCTTAATTGTTTTTTTTTATTTTGTTCTATGCCATAGTTAAAAAATCTGTATTGTCATTACTGTCGCGAATTCCCTAGTTTTGCTGTTAAAGCATATGTATATATAAATGTCATCCCTCAATATTATAATCCTATAATGGGCAAACAAATTCTGGTTGTTTTCAGTGTTTAATTTTGTAATAATTTCAATTATAATATATCAAGTTCTAAATAAAAACATTTCGTAGTGGCTATGTTATTTATCAATCATATACCTACAGTTGTATGACATAAGTTTTGAGTTATCCAAGTATTTTGAATATAATCAAATTCAACAATACAAACAGATACAGTTTGATGAATTTGCATGTTTAAGTTTCTTTCCGAATACAATATATAAATGTATGTACAGAAACTGCTTAATTGATGTAATTTAAGTCAAAATTTAAGTTGTTCCAATGATTTCGTCCGCGTTTCGTATTATTAAACAATTTTAATTATCGAACTGACATGACATGAATCCAAACATATGGCAGCCATTAAATATCTAATTACATGTTTTAAGTATCTTACATAAATCACTTTGGTTAAAATGAGCCCTAACCCTTAAATAGTCTCCTTTAAATATTAAGTGATTCACACATACATATTGGTAAACAGAGTAATTCAAAACCGTATAAGCGTAGGCTTTAAATCTACAATTTCACTTACAAACAGGTGTTGAAAAAAAGTTTTAAATTTGCATTCGAATGAACGACTTAGGCTTAACACATTGAAAACACTGAATGTCACAGAACAAGACGAACCTAGCATGGTTAAATTAATGGATCTACTTATCTGGAGGTCGGAGAAAAGTAGATCCATTAATTTAACCATGCTAGAAATTCTTATCTTGCCACGGGCGAAGATAAAATGCCCGTATGGAACTTCTTTTAATGGTCACCAAATTGTAATTACCTCCCTTGTTAAAGACTGTCGTCTGTAGCGCATCATGGAAACATTGTCTTGTGGCAATATTTAGTACGCGATTTAATTATTTCTCGCTTCAAATGTCACCAGAAAACAGTTTTCACGCACCTTTCAAGAAATAATGCTTCACTCTTCTTAGAACTATTTAAAGACCAATCAGACCATTTACATACTCTGAATCACTGCGCGAATATCCATGACAACCACGAATTATTGCATATCCGTACGCAATTATTTTCACTAAGCACAAAAGAGTTCCGGCAAAAAAATACATTTTTACTTAATTTTGTTTAACTGAAGTGGGAGAAACAGCATCTACCATAGCCGCTCGTGTAAGATAGGTTCATCCCGACCCTCGCGCAGGGTGTTTTGCGGAAACTCGGTAAACCTCTTTTCCGCAAAACACCCTACACTCGGGTCGGAATGAACCTATCTTACACTCTTGGCCATGGAAGTTACTTATAATCGGAGTAGTTAAGATTTGAAAGCTAACAACGAGCACGATAACAACGTTGTTAACTTATACAGAAATCTGACTGTTTTTCAACAATCCTAGCTAATTTTAAATGACTGTATAATTTAGCCCCTTAAGCTTTAACTGGTAAACACTTTACATTTTACATTAAAAGTCATTGTGTTTTATAGTCAACTTCTACAAATTATTTGCATTCGTTGATCTGGAACCTTTTGGGTTGGAACGTACACTTGTTTAGTTTAAACATGTTATGGCTTTCCAAAAAAACAGAAACGTCATAAACTTTACTCTAAAATGAAACTCTTATTTGAGTTAATCGAATAAATGGATAGCTTGTCCTTGCATTCCATTTGATTCAAAATGTTATGTTTTAACAATACGCCGCCGTCTGCTGAACCTTGACGCTGTCTGCCTTATTGAGCATCATCCAGAACAGGAAGTCTAGACGTCAATACAGAAAGTTCCTATCTCACTAAGGTTGTTTTTTTTCGTTCAGCAATCGAAGGACAACATCAATGTTATATGAACAACACACAACAACAATTATGACTGAAAATAATAAATATTATCCATTGGTTTATGTCAACGGATATTATTTAAAAGCCACTTGTGCGTAGTACGAACACATTTACAATAAGATATTATGCTTGCATAACAAAACACATAGATAAACACGGATAAACACCACTAACCTGTAAATGCTGTTTAGACTAAAATGTTTCCAAGGTAATGAAAATAAATCTCAAACTAGAAAATTAAAAGTGCCATTCTTATAGCAATGTCAATAATAAATCCAAGCAATGCATGACCTTTTGCATGTTTTGATCTACAATATACGATTAAATAAACAAGAACAAATTCACAGCAATGAATGACGTGCAGTGTCTTATTCCATGAGCATTGTACACTGGTCAGATTTAATCCTGACCAAATCATATATGATGCCCAAAGACAAAAATAAAAGATAAAAATAAAATTAATTTTATAAAAAACATCGGAATGACTACATCTTCTTTTCGGTGAAGAAAAACAAAAGAGTACGTTTGAAATTGCAGTGGAAGCTCGTATTTTATTTAAGGTTTATCTAAGGTTTGTCATAAATATAATATGTTCGCCAGGGTCGAGGTTTAAGTACATAGATATATATAATCAATAAAAAATAGTAATACTATAAAATACTTATAGTGATGAAAAATCGAAATAATAAATCAACTCGAAAATATACTGCTTTCATTTGACGTCTGAGTCAGAATTAGTCAGGCTGATCTGATTCCTGGGTCTGAACAGTTCGGGTTTCAAAAGGGTTGATGTTATAGGAGAAGCTTTGTACTTTCAACGTGTGTGTTCATCATAAACTGTCTATAACAGACTAATTAAAACATTTTACTAGAACATGCTTCTACGTAAGATTAAAGTTGTTTATTTGGTAAAAGACTATTGCGTCAATTATATTAAAGTATTCCAGTGAGTTTAGCACTGCATTGGTAATGATCCTATTCAGATTGTAATAAAAATTCATTGCCTTCTCTGCCACACCATGAGTGTACATTAAACAGATCTCTAATCATTTATATAAATCCAATGTCTAGAAATCCATTTACAATTGTAAAGTGGCTTGGAAGATTAAATTTGAGTAGTTCTGTCTATTGCGCAACACAATAATCACACCATTATAAACAAGAACAAAGCATTTGAAAATCAGCTAATGCAATAAATCATTGAAACCATATTCTGAAATTCTGTGCCTTAGTTTTTTCTGCAAACACATGTTCGTGGTATTTCATGCGTTGGGTCAAAACGAAAATTCCATTTCTAGTACAAGGCATTTTTAAAAGACAGATAACCAAGCGTGCGCTGACAGAAGTGTCTTTATGAAACTTAGTGACATGTTTTATGTTGCGTGATGCTTGGATTAACTAAATATTTACATGGAAAACTACAGAAACAAGCTCAGTAGCCAAAAGTTTAAACCCGTTTAATGACACAGGGTAAGCCCCAAAGACATTCAACACAAAAACAAAACAAAATTAAGTTAAATATACACGTATATCTATCGTTTTTATACTAAGATAGTGGACAAATAACATACATCGATATAATGTTTCAGTGCTTTTGCGCAGATTTTTTTCTGAAATACTGAAAAAAGGTAATATACGCTCGTATAAAAACATTCAACTCAATGTTATTTCTGTACACTATGAAACAATTCCCATAAACGTGTATGCATTTTCTATCAATACATATTACATACTATTAAATATGATATAACCTAAACGGGACAGTCTGCCGGATCGAGGTGGATCAACACGGTTCATCTCTGACCATCCCGATATATTGCTGTGCCGCCACGGTAGTCTTCCTGATTTAACACGCTGTTCCCAGGACCACCATCCGGGATATATCGGGGCGCCAAATTGGTGCAGCAGTGAGAAAAAGGCTTTAGTCTTTTCCGGGTCCGAAAACGCGTTCAATGACCTAAAACCTAGGTAACTGTTTTAAAAATGTATCTTCAACTACAAGTATTTCTAATAAAGCATGAAGCTAGTTATTATAGGGCACTTGATTTGTAGTTAAACAGTATAGAATCGTGAAATGGATTGCTCAATATCCCGATTATGTAAACTATGTTGACATGTTGTTCTACACATTATAATTGGCAAACAATGAAGTAATGCACCGGTATAGATGCATCATAATCATGACAGCATACGTTGTTGTTATTATCTTTATTTTATGAGACATATTTCGCAGCAAATCGGCTAGCTTCAAACTTGCCCATTCTTTGTGAAGAAATGCATTTTTTTACGACAGAACATACACACTTACTATCGCATTGTCCTTGAAATAGGCTACAACTATTTTGAAAACACTTAACAAAGAATGTTAAACGGTTACCTTCGACATTACGTATTATATAAACATAAACTCAGAATTTGCACTTGTCTACATACAGACGCCATGACGTCATGTCTTGCATTGATCAAATTCTGTTAAACTAACACAATTTTGTAAGAATGTGTGTACACGCGTACTTTGGTGCAGAAGCAAATGCACGGACATGTATTTTCGTAGACATGTGCTTTATGTTTATTTCTTTCTCTCTTTTACAATTATTTCAACAAAATAAGTGCAGAAAAGGCATATCTTGTTTATCAATTTATGCTGAAGTTTGTCGTATTTTGTATTGTATGTCTTGCATGCCCTGATTTTACTGATAAAGCACGTGTATATTTTTAATGTCATCCCTCTTCGATTTGTGATTATACAACCGTAATTTGCAAATATTTTTCAAGTTGTTTTCCATATTTATCATTTTATTTATGTGAATTAAATATCATGTTTTAAACACAAAAGGTTTAAATTGGCGATGTTATTTATAGATCAAGTATGCAAAGATGAATGACATATATCATTAACTTATTTATTACCTAACAATAATTCAAATATTAATGGAATCAAGGAATCAAACCCCTTGCAAATTTAGGGGACTGAACCAACGCCCCCCTCCCCCGCCCCCCACACACACTTAAATCGTTTGATGTTAATATCGGACAAAGTGATAAAGGACGCTCATTTATATTTATTCCGCCCCCTCCATACGGTTACAGTTTGAGGATTGGCGATTTATTTATTCAAGGTTTTGCAAGATAACGTCTTAAAGCGATTTATGTTTCTGCGCGTCAGTTGTTCAAAATATGCGTATAAACCAAAACGGCATTACAAATAACAGTCAAAATTGAAAGATGTCCCATACATTTGTGATATTTTTGCATCATTAAATATAATATTAACAAAAAATAAATGACAGCCGTTTAATATTAAATGACATACATAAATCAGTTTCGTTAAATTGTGGTTTAAAAATGGCCGTTACCATAAAAAGTCTAAATACTAAGCATTTCATATTTTAACAGCGATTAAAAATGCAATACGAAATCGTAATAGATTGCATGTTCAAAGTTGTTGAACACCCTTTTTAAACTTGAGCACCAACCACATGCTAAAAACTGTCAATATTACCGAACAAGATGAACTTATCAGTTTTCCAACAACCTCAGCGTATTTTTCAATAAGTCAATTTAAGCACCTTTAGCCTATAATGGTTAACATGTTATACTCCAGACACATTGAGTTTTAGTCGTTGAGTTTCATGATTTATTAGTATATAGTAATAAATATACAATTATTATAACTGTTCAGGTTACAAACTTTTTGCATTATTTGATAGGAAACCTGCTGGCTTTGAATGTACAGTTCAGTTAAATTATGAAATGGTTGTCAGAGGAAGCAGAAACACTGCATCAGACATTAACCTATCTTTCAAACAAACTGAAGCACTTGTTACTCTAAGAAAAGCATAGCGTGCCATTGTAGGTAGTTTAATTTGATATAACTCAGTTTGTTTTACTTATATACCACAGACTGGACTGAAGAACCAATTTGTTTACTTCATCGTTAGATTGTATTTTATTTCTGAATTGTTGTGATGCTTAGCTTTGACTGTAGTTATCGAAGTATTAAGACTCTACACCATCGCAAAAGAATCAAACCTTGACATCTAGAACTACCTTTTTCAAAAACATCCGCAACAGGAGGTGAACGTGTGGGGGCAAAAGGGCCCTAACTTCGTCTTAAGTCTCTGTCATTTAGAATCTTTGAACCATCAAGGGGTAACATCATCATCATCCTCAGCAGCAGCAGCAACACCAGCAACAGCAACAACAACAGCAGCCACAATATGTGCTTCTATCAATAATTATGTGCTTCTATCAATAATAATGTAATAATAATGTGCTCTATCAATAATAATGTGCTTCTATCAATAGTTATGTGCTTCTATCAATAATAATCGCATGAAGGTATCAAAAATATACACACTACAAATACTAAATCAATGTAATATTGTAAATGACTTCCAATTATATCTGTACTTATTGAGGATTTTAAATGGGTGAATGTAACAAATATTAATTATACACCATTTTGTGATCGTAAGCACAATTTTACAGTAAACCTTTAGCTTTTTATATGATTTTTCTTACTACAAAATTGGCAACATTGCTATGGTAAGAAAATGTCTAACCGACTGAGTGTTTTAATCTACAATATACCAAATAATATATCACTAAAATAGCAAAAATGACATAAAAAAGTACGTTTAAGCACGAGTTGTCTATTAGAAAATAAATATTGACCATTTTCGCGGCCAAATTATATGCAGGAGCATCGGATATAAACAAAATGCCTTTTTTACAGTGAATTCAAAATAATGAATAAAGTCGAAAATGTACCTCTTTCATTTGGCATCTCAATCAAAACTCACCAGACTGGCCATTGAGCAATTCTTGGTGCTAATAAGTTAAAATTTCAATATCATTATTTGAGATATGCGTGGCTTTGCACCATCAACGTGCAATTACATCTAAAAATGGTCAATAAAACACTTAAAATATCATTAAATCCTTTTCACCATCGAATATTTAAATCGTTCAAATCGTAGTAGAAATTCACATCACTTTCTGCAATTGCATGAGTGCAAACAAACAGCTCACTTTTATGGAAATCTGTTTTAGAAACCCATTTACAATTGTGAAGTGGCGTTAACGATTAAATTGGATTGTTTTCTTCCATTGCTTAGCAAATCCTTGCATTTGTTCAGGCATCTCAAATTCAACCTCTGCAGAAAATCATTGAAACATATTCTGAACAAAAATAGACATAGGAAAAAAGAAGATATGTACATGCAGTAATAGAATACAAACTTAAGGGACCAGCATAGTATCTCAAAACCAGTTATGTAATGAGAATGATATGCCTGGCCGACACTGGCAAAATTTGAATACTTGACATGTCCAGTAACATACGAAGACTATTTACAGCATATATACCATGCACTCAAATCAGATAAAATAAATAAAAGTGTTTGGCTTAAGTTAAAAAAAGCCATTGTTGTCAGTTTGCTATCATGCTCTTGGATATAGTTATTTGTTATTATTTTTAATATATGTTAGTATCATTGTACCGTAACCTATAAAATGGACGATTATTTTTTCACATAACAATTCAGAAGGTGAGTGCGCCTTCTGGTTGTTTAGTCGGTTGAGCACTCGCTCTGTCAGCGAGAGATCACGGATTCGAGCTGCTCTCTTTTTTCACTCTGTTACAAAACGAAACAGTGACTGGAGCTTATTTGCGTCGAGGTCGTGAAAAGACGGAAACCTATAATGTTTTAATCTGGTTAAAATGCGTTGTTTTTAGACTGGGTTAGGCATTGGATGTGATTGCATTTTTTTATATTCATGATCTCATAGTTGATAAACAACAATAGTTAATCGTTTATCCGTGGCTTATTGAACACACATACACTTTAAAGGGGCTGTACTCCGTATGATAAAATAGCGAAAAAAAAGAAGAAAAATGTCGAAAACTGACATAAACTTGGCATCGATTTGTACAATGCAGTGAAATTTATTAACTGAAGTGCCACATAGTTTACAATTTATTTAAGTTTAGCAGTTATTTCGTATTTTTCCATTAAAAATATTACTGGGTATGTCTACCAGGTATAATTCATTCCTTGTGCGTGATTGGCTAGTCGGTGTTATCACGTGATATTACCGAGGTAGGTGTATAGCTTAATTATGTCACCCAATCAAAGTAAGCCTTGGTAACTCAGTGGATACGACGCTGGACTGCAATTTTGGCGACACGGGTTTGAACCCGGTCTCCGACACATTTTGTTTTTAACATTTTGGTACTTGACAATTATGATATTAAGGCGTAACACATTCCATTAGATAAATATCCTGAGATTCGTTACAGACAAAAAACTTTTTTGGTGCCAATCTGGTGTACAGTCCCTTTAAACGGATGTGTGTTAATACCATGTTATGTATGTACATACATAAGAAAATCTACACTGGATTTTCAAATCGCAAAATAAACTCACTGCAAATTTGTAACATATGTAAATATCGGTTTTTAGTGGAGAATGATTGCATTTCAAAGACTAGTATAAAGCCGCTTATGAATGTCCTTATGATTTATGTAGAACTATAATGGGTTAATTGTATCTCATAGACAGTTTTATCTGATGACAATTACACGTAATTTACATATAATAGAAAGTAATGGTAAAGATATAAACATAATCATATCGTTTTCAATATACTGACAGATCTAGAACCGGCTCTAGAGGGTGTTGACATTGTTGCACGAATCATAAATGTGTACGAAATGAACTGTGACTGCTGTTTTCATAACACACGAATTTATTTAGTTCTAAAACGAGATTGCTTTTGCTGTTACGGTCCTTGATTTGTTATTCATACTTGATTATATTTATTTCTCACGATGTGCTTTCGGTACCATGCAGATGTCACTCACCTTTATTCATGGAATCAACTACATATGTAACAAAAACAATCTTAACCGTTAGCAGTGACGTGCTAGTATCCAATAATATATAGCATTTTGAACGCAACGACGGAAGAGCTTTTCAACGCCTGTAATATGATTATTAGCCGTAATTGTGTCTTGACATATCGGATGTTACCACCTTTTATTAACACGAACATTTAACTAAATAGGTTGGGTTTCCTTTAAAGTAAAGAGCAATGTCTATTTCATTGAGAAACATACAGGGAAACAAAGAGTACCTTGACTATATCGAAAAGTGTGTTACCTTCAGAACAAAGACAAGTTTTGATATTGTTGTTATTAGTAATATATTTGGCCCTGACAAGGAATTAACTACGATTCGCATAAATGGCCATTAGAGAGATGACAAATGATGTTTAATACGATATGACTGACCTGCATATGATTGCTCTAAACGTTGTTATTTTGTGCCGTGGTACATAATTATACGACTGGCGGTGTTTTGAAGTTAAAACTGATATCAACAATCGTGAATTGGGGCGGATCTAGCATCGCTGCTATTCAACTCTTTCAAGCCTCAAAACACTACATTTGATTTGTAAAACGTATTACCGCTTCATAGTCGTTAGGTCAATGGCGTAGAAAATGTAATACTCTATTGTATCTAAGAATGCTATGGATTCAAAGAGACACACCCACCAGAAGATTACAATTACAATTGATGATAGCAGAGAAACAAAAGTGACTTCAATTTGCAATCAAATGTTATTGGAACATAAAAAAGTGCTAGATGATTGTTGATACAATCGGTTCAGCATTTTTGCTGACAAAATATCTTCCGATTAGATATAGAATCAAAATGTAACATTCCTTTATCGCTTGATTTTTTTTATTTGCATTCCTAAAGTAATGTTTTCTAATGGTTGTCGATTTATTATTTAACTTCGTTATATTTATTCCTACATCTTTACAAATGAAACATGTTTTTACATTGACATTCCTGAGTATTCATCAACTCGTCAGCCTAAGAAATACCAAAAGCATAACTTAATCCGTAGCTAAATGCTCTCCCTAAGAGCTGTAGGAGGAAATAAACGGTGCGGGTAATGACTTGTTTAATGTCATTGTGCAATACAACGTTTGTACGTTCTATGTCCCTCATTCAGTGTCTTTTTTGCCCTAGCCTTGTGCTGATTCCATTGTTTTATCAAGTGAAAACCGTAAATGCACGACAACCTTCCAAATACAGACCATATGCAGGAGCGGCAGATGATGTGCTCATCCGGTTAGCACAATGGTTAGAGCACTCGCTTCTCACCTAGCCGACCCGGGTTCGATTCCCGGCTTAGGCGCATGTGAGTTTGGTTTGTGGTTTGTAAGTGGGTTTTTTTCCGGGTTTTCCCCACAACACAAGAACACACTCTCGCGTAGAATCGTGCCAAATAAATATAATGTTGTAATAACTTGTTTCACAATCGTTGTAAAACAAATATGTTTAAAAGAAGACGTGTTGATCATCTATGGCATGATGCACATACGTCCATTTGACACAGTTGAGACATCGATGCGATCGACATACAATTCAATAAATGCAGAAACAGGAAGAACAATCTCCAATACAACACAAAATCCACGAATAGATGAGTATGACCGATTATGTTGTTCAAAGTTTGGCTTAAAATAGATACCTCAAAGGGATAATCAATGTGTTATTCAAAACAAACGAAATATTTCCGTCAACGAAACTTTGATAAATTTATGGTCCAATTTAACAGTTTTTCCCTATTTTTCACCAATACCTAAAGAAAGCCAGTGAAAGAAATATATCTTAATTTGCGTGTTAACATGTTTCAAGTGTTAGAAATAAATGACATTTGTGGCGAATTGTTCTTGTTTGCTTCGATCATTTTGAAGTACTTGTTTTGCTGTTTTAATATTAGGGTTAAGTCCAGGGATACGCACGTAAAGGTTATCTCGTTCTTGCAACCATACAGTATTTAGACATCGGTAACTGTTGGGAAATATAAGTTGTCCCTGAAAATGATTTGCTATCAATTTGTCAATGAATTTACTTTTTTATGCTTTTTAAGTGGATAAACAATGCACTCCTGTTGACAATAAAATATGACATGCGTGTCTAAATGTGCCTTAGTTTATAAGTTATTTCTTCAAACACATTTCCATTGTAATTTCCGGGTTGAATCATAACAAGTCCATTTTCAGTCATTTCCAAAAAAATAACAAATAAGCTCTGAGTGCCGTTTAAGAAGCACTTATGACTGTCGTGCTGACGACATGAATGTCTTTATGAAACTTAAGTGGCATGTCTTGCTGTTTCGTGATAATTGGATGAAATATTATGCTTATTATACATGCATCTATCGATTCCATACACAAATATAAAGTTGTTTTATATGTTACCTGAACCATATTTGGTGCTTTATTTGCAGTAAGTATTTAGTTTTGATCGGATCTTTAAACGAAATGATTGCGTAACGACACATGTTCGTGCTTAAGAACTTTAGTCTTAATCTGTTTGAATTTTATACCAATCAAACATCTTGTTTAATTGAAACAAATATGTTTAAACTGATTTTACCGGTTAAAAATTATTTTCAAAACAATTAAAATTCTATTCGGTTTCAAATTTATAAAACACATACGTATTGGTATATGGCATTAAGGATTAGTTATTTGTTCGACATTTGCGTTTAACTAATCGTAAAAATAAACGCTGAAGACACGCAGAATAAGGACATTTTTCGGTTCTCTAGTTGCATAAATGTCGATGAGGAATATATATATAAATATAGATAAATATATATATTAATTGTCATTGTAATGGGGTTTTATTTAAAAGTAAAACATTGACAAACGCTTATACAGCCATATACAAACCACTCCACTGTTATTGTTTTTACAGTAGCTTTTCAAAGAATTCAAATACATGTGTATCAAAGATGACATGACCTACTCTTTAACACCCGCAAACGGAGGGTGTTAATTAGTAAACAACATGCTCGAAGCATCTTACATAACTCATTGTTGGTTAAAGAAGCGCATTACCATAACAGTTAATTTATAAGTTATATCGTAAAACAAACTGATAACGTAGTAGCAAATTCATTTGTAGATATATCATACTATTATAGCACCAAACTGGTTTTCGTGATGAGACGAAACGTCATTGGTTTAAGCATTAAGACCTATTAAATTATGTTATTTATTGGCTTTGTTATTAATAAATCAAATACGTAAAGTTGCCATGAACTATTAACTTATTCGTTTACTGACATTATTACAAATATTAACGAATTCAACGAAACAAACGGATACGGCTAGTTTAATGTGCATGTTTTTGTTTCTGTCCATACGAATCGGCTATTAACCTGCAAGCGAAACTTTTTCAATTAATTGGTGTATACGGTCGTTCGTGGTACAATATATAAATATGTAAAAAAGGGCATTACAAATGTTTCTTAAGTAATACTTCAAAAAACTCCCATGATTTCGTGCGCGTTCCGTATCATTGAATAATTTCAAATATGATACTAACAAAACGTGCATCCCAAACAAAATGCAGCAAATAAATATCTAATTATGTCTTCTGAGCATATAAAGTTATATAAATCAATTTGGTTTCAATGAGGCAATTACCCTTAAAACGATTCCTATGAATTTTAAGTGATTAACTTAAATAAAATGATTCAAGTATGAAAGTAATCCAAGCCCGTGTAAGCGTATACTTTCAATTTACAATTTCAATTACAAACAGGGGTTGAAAATAAATGTTTTAAATTTGCTCTCCGACGAACACATTTAAGTTAGGATAAACATATTAAGAACAGTCAAAGAACAAAACGAAGAATTTATGCCGATTTTTCAGAACTTGGTTAAGATGCGATAATTTGTGATGTGACAATATATTATTTATAAGATAAAACAAACAGAGCTGAAGCAGTTGTCTATCATTTGTCTAAATCATTTGTAAGAAGCACGAAAGATAAAAAATGCGTCAATAAAACATCCAGAATAATGAACAATAGGAAGTTCACAATGAGTACGTTAACAAGGTTGTTAACTTAAACAGTTCTGAGCAATCAGGCGCATTGTTGTTGTTTTTTACAACCTAAGATCATATTCTATGACGGTCAGTTTAAGCCACATTCGCCTGATGATGTATTTTTACTACATTTGATATTAAAAGTGGTTTTGTTTTCAGATTTACGTCTCAGACGGATACGGCTAGTTTAATGTGCATGTTTTTGTTTCTGTCCATACGAATCGGCTATTAACCTGCTAGCGAAACTTTTTCAATTAATTGGTGTATACGGTCGTTCGTGGTACAATATATAAATATGTAAAAAAGGGCATTACAAATGTTTCTTAAGTAATACTTCAAAGAACTCCCATGATTTCGTGCGCGTTCCGTATCATTGAATAATTTCAAACACGATATTAACAAAACATGCATCCCAAACAAAATGCAGCAAATAAATATCTAATTATGTCTTCTGAGCATATAGGTTATATAAATCAATTTGATTTAAATGAGGCAATTACCCTTAAAACGATTCCTATGAATTTTAAGTGATTAACTTATATAAAATGATTCAAGTATGAAAGTAATCCAAGCCCGTGTAAGCGTACACTTTCAATTTACAATTTCAATTACAAACAGGGGTTGAAAATAAATGTTTTAAATTTGCACTCCGACGAACACATTTAAGTTAGGATAAACATATTGAGAACAGTCAAAGAACAAAACGAAGAATTTATGCCGTTTTTTCAGAACTTGGTTAAGATGCGATAATTTGTGATATGACAATATATTATTTATAAGATAAAACAAAGAGAGCTGAAGCAGTTGTCTATCATTTGTCTATATCATTTATAAGAAGCACGAAAGATAAAAAATGCGTCAATAAAACATCCAGAATAATGAACAATAGGAAGTTCACAATGAGCACGTTAACAAGGTTGTTAACTTAAACAGTTCTGAGCAATCAGCGCATTGTTGTTGTTTTTTACAACCTAATATCATATTCTATGACGGTCAGTTTAAGCCACATTCGCCTGATGATGTATTTTTACTACATTTGACGTTAAAAGTGGTTTTGTTTTCAGATTTACGTCTCAGACTATTTTTAATACTTAATATAAAACCAATTAGGTGAACCTAGATGGTACCCTAGTTCAGTTCAAACATGTAATGGCTGTCAAAAAACAGAAACATATATAAAACTAAACTGTAACACTTATTTGAGTTCTCTGAAACAAATGATGGATTGTCCCTGCAGTTTTATTTGATTGAAATCGTTTTGTATCAGCTGTAAGATGTCGTCTCTAGGACCTTGGCGCTAACTGCCTTATGAAGCATCATCCGCAAAGGGAGGTTGTGACGTTAATGCAGAAGTTTCCTGGTTGCTTCTTTGTTTCATGTCACTGTATATTATATACTAATATGTCAAAAAAAAGTAGCCAAGGGCACTGCGTAGTTGTTTAATGCGAATTTGGCTTGTTTTAATTTTAAACGAATAGAAACCATTATTACTGCGTAGTTGTTTAATGTCGCTTTCTTTCAACTTGTTAACACGTATAAACACTTCAAGTTTCTCGATTAGCAATCGAGGGCCAACATCAATGTTATCAAAACAACAACAACAACAACAACAATTATACCTGAATATCATGTAGTTCTTGTTCAAATTGTGTTGAAATTCAAAGCCCACTCTGCCACAACATGAGAGCAAATTAAACAGTTCTCTAATCATTTAATTAAAACCAATGTCTAGAAAACAATTTACAACTGTGAAGTGGCGTGTCTTGGAAGATTAAAATGGAGTATTTCTTTCTATTGCCCAGCACAACCAATTACAGTATTGTAAAAAAGGTACAAAGCATTTCAAAACAAGCATCAGAAATAAATCATTGAAACCATTTCCTGAAATAATGGGCCATAGTTTTTAAGCTATTTCTGCAAACACATGTTCATGGAAATGTATAGGTTGGGTCATAATGAAACAGTCCATTTTTAGTGCAAGACGTTTTAAAAACGTATAAGCGAGCGTGCTCTGACAGGAGTGTTTCATGGAACATAAGTGACATGGGGTTTTTATGTTGCGTGATGCTTGAATTTACTATTACGCTTAATATACACGTTTATCTATCATTAATATTCTAAAATAGTTGACAAAAGAGACATATGTTATTATTTGTCAGTGATTTGCGCAGAAATATTATTTTTTGGAATTAGTATAAACGTTTATATACGCTCTTATTAAAATATTCCACCTAAACTGTGTTATGTCCGTAACGTTTGAAAGAATTTCCATGAACTTGTTAGCATTTTGTATCAATAATTAGTATCAATTATGATATTACCGAGACGTAATTCCCTTCACACATGAGACATTTATTATTTAATTATCGAAGTGTCTTAAACAAGTTATTGTGGCTTTATTATATGGAATTTATTTTGGGTACATATATATTGAATGTTCTTGGCAAAAAACGGTATACGATTATCTTAGCCATAACACATTACATAAAGACACAGTCAGATTAACAATTTTCTACATTTAGACGCCATGACGTCATGACTTGCATTGATCAGATCCTGTCGCAAATGTAAACAAACAAAATTCCGTGAAAACGTGTGCTCACTGGTACATTGGGTTGAGAAACAATTTCCTGGCCGCGAATTTTTGTAGACATGTTCTTTCTGATTATTTTTTCTATCGGTATAGTTATTTCAACAAAATTAAGTACAGAAAAAAACACATCTTAATGTATGTTTAACATTGTCTGTCATCGTGTCGTACATATATTGATCCTATCAGTGTTGCCGTGCATGCCCTGGTTTTGCTGATTAAGCTCTTGTATAATTTTTAATGTCATCCCTCTATTTAAAGTGATTATAAACATGTAATTGACAAATATGTTTCTAGTTGTTTCTCATATTCATAATTTTATTCATATTAATTATATATCATGTTCTAAGCAAGAAAGTATGAAATTGGCGTTGTTACTTTTACATCAAGAACGAAAAGATGTATGGCAAAATAGTATTAATGGAATGATCAAAACAAACCATTAGAGGATTTAGTGTGACGCATCTCCACTTCCCCCAAAAAAGAAAAAAAAGAATCCTCGTTCGCTCTAAATACAACATACATTTAGACTATAATGTATAACAATTTTCGTGGCGAGGTACCCCAACCCCCATTGCAACATTCTAGACCATTTATATGTCGGTTCTGAGGGATGGACGAATGTCAAAAGGTTAAATTACGCACCCTCCTACGTCAATAACTGGACCCGCTGCTGCAACGAGTTGCGGTATGAGGATTTTTGTTTGTTTCTTCATTTCAATAGCTGTCAGTAATAATTGAGTAATTATTTAATCGAGGTTTTGCGAGACAGCATCTTAATATGATTAATGTAAACGGTCGGTAGTTATACAATATATACGTCTGTACAAACACTGCGTTACAAATAACAGAATTGAAATAGTTCTCATAATTTGGTGCTGTTTTTGTATCATTAAATAATATAAATATGATATTAACAAAACACGAATGCCAAACAAATGAATTACTTGCGCCGAGGTAGGGAAAGGGCGGTTACATTTTAGGTTTTTATCATGTAGGAATGCGTTATTGTTTTTCCGTCTGAGATTGACATTGGGTGTACATAGCAAAAAATAAAGTAATAAATAACAAGAGTTCATCAAAGTTCCTGAACGCAAATACACTCTAAGCCGATATGTGTGGATGGCTTGCAAAGTATGCACAACAATAAGATAATCTTCACTCGGATTCCAAAATCAGAAAATAAGCATACTGCAAATTTGTAACATATGTAAATATCGGTTTTTAGGGGATAATAATTGCATTGCAAAGACTAGTATGATTCCGCTAATGAAGGTCCTTATGATAAATGTAGAACTATAATGAGTTAATTGTATCTTATAGAAAATTGTATCTCTTTACAATTGTACGTAATATACATATAATAGAATATAATGAAATGGATATTAACATAATTATATCGTCTTCAAGGTAAACATGTTTTGTAAAAAGTATTTTATTTTCCGCTTCATATTCGTAAAGCCGAGGGCGGGGAGAATGTACCCTATTATAGTGAAAAAAATTATGGTGTCAACGAGGTAGACCCATCAGAAAAGATTACAATTAACGATAGCTGAGAAATAAAATTGATCTCAATTCGCAATTTAATGTTATTGAAAATATACAGAATTTGCTTCATTTATGCTAAGGCAATCGGCTCAGCATCTTTTTAGCTGACAAAAATAAACATTCGTCCGTTTAGATAGAGAAGCAAAATGAAACATACCTTTATTGCTTGACGTTTATTTGTTTTCCGAAAGCAATGTTTTATAAAGGTAGTCGATTTATATTTATGTTTCGTTATATTTATGCCTACATATCTACCTTGCATTCCTGAGTGTACAACAAACACTCAACCTAAGAAATACCTCAATTGTAACTATAATCGTAATAAAATACTCGCCATTACAGCTACGGGAGGCCATAAACGATGCGGGTAATGTGCGTGTTTAATGCCATCCAGCGAGGCAACGTTTGTAAGTTTATTGTCTCTCGTTCAGTCTTTTGGCCCTAGCCTTGTGCAGTTTGCTTTGTTTTAATAACGTAGTTAAAACCGTAAACACTCGACAATCTTTCAGATACAGACCATATGTAGAAATCACCATTGCTGGAGCAGCAGGACATTTGTTGATACATCTATGATACGATACACATGCATTCATATGAAATAGTTGAGACATCAACACGATTCAATAATTGCACAAATAGGAAAACAACCTCCAATACAACACAACCTAAACGAAATGGAAAGTTGACTCAAAATAAATACCTCAAAAGATCAATGTGTTCTTCACAACAAAACGAATATCTTTCAGCGAACGAAAGTTTGATAAAGAATGGTTCAAATAACAGTTTTTCCCTAGTTTACCCCAATAAAAAGCCATTGAAAGCAATATGTCTTAATTTGCGTGTTAATATGTTTGAAATGTTTGAAATTAATTAAGTGTGTGGCAAGTTCTTCCTGTTTGATTCGATCACGTTTGAGTACTTGTATTGCTGTTTTGATTTTATCGTTGGGTCCTGGGGTGCTATTATTGTTATCTCTGTCGTGCAAGCAAACAGTGTTTAGACATCGGTAGTTGTTGGGTAATATGAATTGTCCCTGGATAATTTTCAAGTAGAATTTACTTTTTCGATATTATTTCATAAGCAATGCCTACTGTTGGACATAAACAATTAACATGTGTGTGTAAATGTGCCTTTGTTTTTAAGCTATTTCTAACACATTTTCAGTCATTTGGAAAACAAATAACAAGTAGCCTCCGAGTGCCGTTTAAAAGGCACTTTATGATTTCCGTGCAAAAGAAAGGAGAGTCGTTATGAATCTTAAGTGACATGTTTTGATGTGTCTGTAGCTTTTTGCATAAATATTGCTTGATGATTGGATAAAATATTAAGCTTAATATACATGTACACGTACATCTGTTGTTTTCATACCAGAATATAAAAATGTTTCTCATGTAACCGGAACCATTTGAGGTTTTGCTTTTAAAGTAATTTAGTTTCGATCGGATCCTTAAACGAATTAATTGCGTCAACACCAATGTTCTTGGTTAAGAACATTAGTCTTAATCTTAATTCTAAATTATTAGAACAATTAATAAAATATGTATAAATTTGTGGTATAAAAGATTCATATTTGTTTTTCGACTAATGAGTTTAACAAATCGAAAAAAAACGATGACGACATGCAGAAAATGGATGTTTTTACACTCGTATGCAAACCATTATACTGCTTTCAGATAAATTACGCTTGAAAGATTTCCCTTACATGTGTATCAAATATGACGTTTCCTAAACGTCAACTCCAACAATTGATGGGATTTAATGTTTAACAACATACTAGCATCTTACAGAAGTTCTTTGTAGCTTGCATAAGAGCATTACCATAACAATTAATTGATTTATACGTTTTATAGTAAAACAAACGGATAAGAAAGTTGCAAATTCATTCGGACATTTGTCATAATATTTTGATCACACCACTCATTTTCACATTTCGTGATGAGACAAATCGTCCCCGGTTTTGCACTTATTAACCAATGGTGTTATTAAACTAAACCCGTTTCTGTTGAAAACATACAAAAAAATCGTATAAATATGTGCAAACGTGTACTTCGTTGGAGGAAAGATTGCCTGGGCACTAATTTTGTAGTGTACTTTCTGTTTTTTCTCTCTTGTATAGATTTTTCAACAAATTAAGTGTAGAAAAAAGCAAATCTTTATTGTTTATTTAAATTGTTCTGTGTTATATTAAAAATATCAATAGTGTTAGTATTGTCGTGCACTATCTAGTTTTGCTGATAAAGCACATTTATATTTTAATGACAATACTCAATAATGTAAACCATTAATGTACAATTAAATTTCTTGTTGTTTCAATGTTTATTTTGGTAATCATTTCAATTATACATCAAGTTCTAAATAATAAAATTTCGTAGTGGCTATGTTTTTATCAATGAAATACGTACAGTTGTATGGCATAAAGTATTAAATTATCCAATAACTTAAATATTATAAAATTCAACAACACAAACAGATACAGTGGGATGAATTTGCATGTTTTTGTTTCTGTCTGTAAGAATCGGCCAATTATCTGCGAGAAATCATTTTTGAAGAGATTTGTCTATACAGTCGTTCGTTGTACATTATATACATATATTCAAACACTGCATTACAAGTATAACTTAAGTAATACTTCAAAGAGTTCTCATGCTTTTGTGTGCATTTCGTATCATTAAATAATTTCAAATATGATACTAAAAATCATCCAAACAAATTGCATCTGTAAAATGCTTAATTAAATGTTTTGAGTTTCGTACATATACCACTTTGGTTGAAATGAGTCACGTCCCCTAAAAACGAATCCTATAAATTTTAAGTAATCCACACATATATAATGGTAAACAATTCATTCAAATTCGTGTTAACGTACACTTTCAATTTACAATTTTGATTACAAATATGTTTTGAAAATAAAACTTTTAAATTTACATTCCAGCGCACACCTTTGGATAAATATATCGAGAACAGTCACAGAACAAGAAAAAGAAATTAGCTCGACTTTTCAGAACTTTGTTACAGTAAAAAAATGATAAGAAAGCTGGTTGGTTCGGAAGGTACCCTGGTTTAGATCAAACTTGTAATGGCTGTCAAAAAACGAAACATGTATTAACTAAACTGTGACACATAAATAAGTTCTCCGAAGCAAAGGATAGCTTTTCTTTGCTGTTTTGTTTCATTTAACTCGCGTTGTTTTAACCATACGTCCCCGTCTGTAGAACTTTGACGTTAACTGCCTCATGTAGCACCATCCACAACAGGAGATCAGGCGTAAATACAGAAAGTTCCTGGTTTCTTCTTTATTTTACGCCACTTAGTATATATTTGCTTTCAACCATCGAAAGGCAAGAATAATGTAATGAAAATAACAAACGGCAACAACATAAGCAACAACATCCCATATTGTAAAGACGATTATAAATCGCAACAGTAACCATGGACTTCAATCAATAGTAATCACAGTAATCAGAAAAACAAACATTGTTATGATATAGAACAATTGAATTTCAAATTATACGTGCACCTAATGCATATTAAAAATTGTGATATGTCAACGGATAATATTTAAATGCCACTTGAGAGTAGTACGCTATACTTTACAAAATGCATTATCCTGACATTATAAATCTCAAAGTAAACAAAACAAATAACGACAACATATAATGACTCGTTTAATGTAATAAAGCATGAATTAAGGCCATTAGCATGTAATTGCTTTCTAAACAAGAATGATTCAAAGTGATGAAAAACAAATTGCAAACTAGAAAAATTTAAGTACCGTTCTTATTACAAAATGAGAAAATGTATTGCCTTCATTTGACCTCTGAATCAGAATAACTCAGTCTGATGAAAGGACGATTCTTGGTTCTGAACAGTTTAAATTTCAATGCTATGATTTGTGATTTGACAGGTGTGGTTTTGAACTTTCAACGTGCGTGTACACCTAAAATTGTCTAGAACACACTCAATATATCATAATATTTATGCGAAAAGCTATAGAAACAAGCTCAGTAGCAAAAAGTTAAAACATAAACACCCGGTTTATTGGCACTGTGTAAATGCCAAAGACCTAGAACAAAAAAACAACACAAACATGAAACATAGAAGAACGGCACAAAACTCCACAAACAGCACAGTGCATACATACTATTTACAACAAAATAGGTATGTTTATCAAGGATTGCTAGGTACCGCCTTGGAACGGTCAGTAAAATGTAAATTTACTGGTGTTTAAACCAGTTTATGTGCACATACCTCACTCTTATCCCAACAATCTTAAATAAAGATAAAACGCAAAGGTTAATCTTATCATAGTATGCATTAACTTACAATAAAACAAATAATAGTAAACCCCAGGTACTTCTATGATTAGATATCCCAACTCTTTCTGCAGACGGAGGAATACAATTAAGAGCACCTAATGCAAAAACTTTTCAAAGATACGATGCAGTCATTATTTGAAACTATAAACATCACACACAGTCTGCCTTATGAAATAAAAGGTTTAAAACTGTGTGATCATAGAGTTTCATAATTAAAAGCATCATTGTACTAAAAACAAGTATAAACGTAAGTTTTAAGTTAACTTTTAAACATGACTATTGCGCCATACATAATTTCTGTGTTCATCCTATGTAGTTGTTGTGCACATCTTTGGTAATGTTATTGTTCAAATTGTACTATAAATCCATGGCCGTCTCTGCCACAACATGAGTGCAAATTAATCAGTGCTCTAATCATTAAATTAAAACCAATTTCTACAAATCCATTTACAACTCTGAAGAGGCTTGGAAGATTAATGGAGTGTTTATTTCTATTGCGCAGCACAACCAATTTCACTTTCGTGAAAAAAGTTCAAAGCATTTCAGAATCAGCATCCGCAATGATTTATTGAAACCATATTTTGAAATTCTGTGCCTTAGTTTGTAGGCTATTTCTGCAAACACATTCTCACGGCAATTGATGTGTTGGTCAAAATGAAACATTCCATTTTTAGTGCAAGACATTTTTAAAAAAAAAAGGTAACAAGGCTTGCTCTTACAGGAGTGTTTTAAAGCTGCACTTTTACTCCCAAATAAGATTTACCACAATTAATATAATTGTTTTAATATACTAAAAAGGATGAATAAATGTCAAAAACAATGGTTCCTATGAAGGATATCGAGTTTAATTTGAAAGAAAGGTGCAGAAAACAATGTAATTCTACCTTATGAGACGATAGTAGATCACAGTAAATCTTTTATCACTCACCAATCATTTAATATTATTTTTGCGTTTTCAGCTTTTAAATACACAGTTACAATCTTGTTATCAGTAAGTAATATTTTCCATAAATGCATTATTTAGGTTTATCACTCAAAATTTATGTTTGTAATACATGTAGTGTGTATGCACTGATTTTGAATTAGAGTGTCACTTTAAGAAACTTAAAGGACATGTTGTTGCGCGACTTGGAATAACTATTAAGCTTAACATACACCGTTATCTAACATTATTATACTAAAATAGCTGACAAGAGAGAAATATCTAATTATTGTTCAGTGATTATGCGCAGAAATATTTCTTCCTAAAATTAGAATTAACGCTTATATACGCTCTTATTAAAATATTCCACTAAAGCTGTGTAATTTCCGTAACTTTTGAAAAAATTACCATGAATTTGTTCGAATTTTGTATCAATAAATAATATCAAATATGATATGACCTAGACATAAAAATGGGGCATTTATTAAACAACATGTTCGAAGTGTCTTACATAAGTCAATGTGCCTCGAATTAGGCCATTACTGTGACAATTACTAAAAACGGAACAAACGGAAAAACGAAGTAACAAATGCATGTGTACATATATGATGTAAAGTGAAGCACCACACTGATTTTCTCATTTCGCGATGAGACAAAATGCCATTGGCTTAAGCAGCAGACTTTACCAGCAATGGTGCCTGGAAATTTGTAAGGTGTTAAATACGCATATTATGAGCAAACATGTGAATATACAATAGAAAATAAGAAACAATAAGCAGGTAATGTCAACGTTTTCATTAGGCAATTAATTATAATTGATATAACGATATAAAGTTCTATCCATTATGTTCACAAGAAATATCCAAGCGTTTCAAATAAACGCAACCATATTAGCTGTTACAATTGCAATAAGTATATGTAGTTGCTCCTTAGTCTTTTCTGAGTTCGAAAACGAGTTTATTAGGTTAAAACTTAAGGAACTTTTTAAAAACAATGATCTTCAGCTACAATCATTTCTAACAAAGCGTGGAGTTAAAACGCTGAAAGTGTCTTACAACTGTATTATACCATATGAGAATGACAGACCACTTGTTCCATAAAAAGAAAGTAAAGAATCGTTTAATGGAATGCGAAATATGTTCTCTATGTCATCAATGTTGTGTTGTTTTTATGTATATGTTATCGGCAAACAATGACGTAACGCAACGGCATGGACGCATTATAAGGACATCATACGTTGTTGTCATTATGTTTATTTTTTTTTAAATTTTGTCACGGCCAATCGAATGGATTCAAACTTGCCTATATTGTGTAAACTTGCATTTATCTTTACAAAAGAACATATACACTTACTATGGCATTGATTTTGAAAAAGGCTACAACTGTTTTGAAAACAATTTACAAGAATCTTATACGGTAGCATAGACAATACGTATTACATAAACTCAAAGAATCTGCACTTGTCCACATACAGGCGCCATGACGTCACGACTTGCAATGACAGATTCTGTTGACTGTGTGCACAAGTGTACTTTAGAGGAGAAAAAGTAGCCAGGACAGGTTCTTTCGTAGATATGTGCTTTCTTTCAAATTTAGTGCAGAAAAGGCATATCTGACTTATCCAATTATGTTTGATATTGTCTTACATTGTGTCGTATTTTATATTGTCAGTTTTCTCGAGCATGCCCTGGTTTCACTGGTAAAGCACATTTACCTTTTTATGTCATCCCTTTTCGATAACTGATTTTAGAAATGTAATCTGCAAAAATGTTTCCAGTTTGTTTCAATATTTATCATTTTAATCATGTGAATAATTGTATATCATGTTTTAAACAATAAAGGTTTATATAGGCGATATCAAACACGCAAAGATAAATGTCATAGGGTATCACATTTATTGATTTCCTATTTATAATTAAAATAAAAAATAAAAATGGATTAAGGAGTTGCTCCCGACGCCCTTCCCCTATCGCACTAAAATCGTCAGTGTTGTATGTTAATATTTAAAAAAAAAATGACTAAGTACGCTTAGGATACATCATTTCGGACTATAAATTGTTAAAAAAAAACAAGCGGAGTACCTACAATCACCTGCCAACATTTAATATTTCGGTGCTGAAGATAGGGGCGAATAAAAGGGCTGCACCCATAGGTTACCATAACGGCGCAAGTAATATCCTCTCAAATTTCAATATCTGGATCCGCACTTGCAAAAGGTTACGGTTTGAGGATTTGAATGTTTTTGTAATTCAATTCAAATAGCAGTGAGAAATAATTGGCTAATTATTTATAAGAGGTTTTACGAAACAACATCTTCAAGTGATTTATGTATACGGCCGTTATTTGTACAATATATATGTCTGTACAAAAAAAAAACAGCTGCATTACAACTTACAGTCAGTTTGAAACAGTTCACATAATTTTGTGCTCTTTTTGCATCATTAAATAATATTAAATATGATATAAACAAAACGTGAATGAAAGCCATTAAATATAAAATGACAAGCTCTTAGTATCTTACATAAATCATTTTGATTCTAATGTGGCCATTAACATAAAAAATCTTATGGAAAGTCTGAAGTGTGCAATTTCAAAGTGCACGCAAGTGTGGAAAACATATTTCAACTTTGCAATCCAACAATCTCCTTAGGAATAAAAAAGTTGCAAACTGCCAATATCATAGACCAAAACTACAATATATGATTGTCAACAGTCTAATATATCCCCTTTAGCCATATTGAAATACATACATACTTAATTTTGAACATATAAAGTTTAAGTCATTGAGTTTTATAAATAAATTCAGTTTAAATTTTAAAGTTTACGAACTATTTGCATAGCTTGATAAGAAACTTATTGGCTTTGGACGTACCAAGGTTCAGTTCAAGCATGAAATGGCTTTCAGAGAAAACAGAAACACTGCATCAGACACGAACCAAACATCCAAACTGCTACACTGGTATTTGAGTTGTTCTAAGCAAAGAGTAGCTTGTTCTTGTAGTTTCATTTGATAGAAATCAGTATGTTTTAACTATACACCACAGACAAAAAAAATCAATTTGTTTACTTCATAGTACGATCGTGTTTCATCTCTGTGTATATGTGTTTTGCTTCTCCTTGTAGTTGTCGAAACGATTAGGCCTTACCAATTTGTTCTTGTGTTTAGCGGTAATCCTTAATACGAATATAGTAATCTAGTATCTAGGTATCCTGAAAAAAAACACGAAACCCCGAAAAAAAATCAGTGCCATTCTCAAAAAACAACAAAAACATCTCCTCCTTAGTCCATTCTAGATCACTCTCAATTGGTATATAGCCTTTCACTGCCAAATGAGTTCAAATAACCCTCAAATCCAGTGTGATGATAATGGGAATCAAGCATTATTTATCATGTTCCGATATCGAATGCAAAGAATACAAAGAAGTACAAAATATAAAGCATGCATGTTGTGTTCTGGAGTCCGAAATTTAGTAACATTATTCGGCAAGTCTCTTGTTTATATAAAATGTTGTTGTTTTTTTTCGATCGGCAAGCCCAAAAAGTATACACTTTACATATAAAGGAATTAGTATGTTTTAAGACTATACAAAGTCGACTGTAGAACCAAACCTTGACATGAACTACATTATTCAGCAATATCCGCAACTGAAGGTCGACGCATGAGTACAGAAAGGTCCTATCTGCGTCTTTAGTTAGTTTCATTTTACCATCAAGGGATAACATCGCCAGCAGCAGCATTAACAGCAGAAACAGCAAGAAGAAGAACAGCAACAAAGTTTATTTCATAAACAATTTATATTTGATTTCATTCACTTTTGCAGCAATCAAAACTCCTAGTCTTAGGTCAAGGAGCATTAATATGTATAATGTCAATGAGCTGGAGGAATTACGGATACCACAAATATTACGTTTCTCATACAAAAATATAAAATATTACAGGACATTTGCAGGTGTATATATATATATATATATATATATATATATATATATATATATATATATATTATATATATATAGTCTTTCCCGATTCCAGAAACAAGTTGAGAAAATGATTAGGCACTTGTTTCATAAAAAGGTATACATCGTTAAATGGATTGCGAAAAATCCATTTTATCTCATCAATGTTTTATTATTTTCAGTATTATATCGGCAAACAATAAAGTGATGCAACCGCATGGATGCAATATAATAAGGACATCATGCGTTCTTGTCAACATGTTTTTAGGAAGCATGTTTGACTTGAAGGCACTGACAAAAGAATGTTATCCATTTACCTTAGACATAACACAAAACATGAAAACCCACTCAGAATAACCACTTGAAGACGCCATGATTTTCCTTGATCACTGGCTGTTGGTAATGTAAACACTCGAATTTTGTCGCTTAATTGTACCCACGTGTAGATAATTTTCGTAAATGTTTATTTTTCTTTATAGCTTTTTCACCAATGAAACTGCAGAAGAAGCGTATCTTAAGTATACATTGATTTAAATGATTGTCTTTGTCGTAGTTTCTATCCTGAGTGTTGTCGAGTATACCTTGGTTCTGCTGAGCTCGCACGTGGGTATTTGTTTACACGTAATCTTTCAAAATAACGTTGTTATTCTAAAAAATGAGAATATGGTTATTTATTTGTGGACAACAATTTCACAGGGGATTTATGTATACGGTCGCTGGTTGTAACTTAAAATATATGTAAAAAAAATGCGTTTCAAATTACAGTCAAAATGGTTTAAGTTCCCATAATTTTGTGCTCTTTTTGCATCAATAGATGCTATTAAATATGATATTAACAAAACGTGAATCCCAGACAAATGACAGACATTACTATTAAATGACATGGTCTACGTAACTTACATAAATCAGTTTTAATGTGGCTGTTACCAAAATAATCTTTGGTAAATTAAAAATTATTCATACGGCTTACAACATACGCAATCGTGAGAGTGTGCACTTTCAATGTTCATTTATGTATGGTAATAATACGAATGTGCATTCCAACAATCTTCATGGAACAAGCTTGTTGAAACTGTACAAATCACGGGGTAAGAAGACATTGTTTTTGTCAACAACCTTTGCGCACTTTTTAAGACGACAAATTTAGCCCAATTTGACTATCCTGATACAGTGAGTTTGTACCATGTGATAAATTACGTCTTATATGCTAAGTCGAAAGGCAACATTTTGCTAAAAATGAAGCCTTTAATCAAAGATAAATGTTCTTTAACTACACCATTTTAAATAAAACAAAGGGCAGTCTATGTCGCTGTAAGAGCCCCACCTTCTTTTTATTACCGAAGTTTGATAAGGTGATTAGTTTCATCAACACTTCGACAAACCTATTTCCAAAAAAATAATGTGTTGACAGTGCTCCGTCAGACAGCCGTATTGTGAAAAGGTTTGTCGAAGTGTTTTTAGAAACTAAACCCTAAATCAAACTCTTGTAAAAACCGAAGGCGGCTCCGTAAGCGGCGTAAACTGCGCTTTGTTTTATTAAAAATGGTTAAGAACTAATGAAGAAATATTTGTTGCAAGTCTTCATTCGCAGCAAAATATTGTCTTCCGACGTAGCATTTATGACGTAATTTACCACGTGGTATACACACACTGTGATATATACATCACAAATTGAACACATTAAGTTTAAGTCATTGAATATTATAGTTGACGTTTAATCCTTTAAGGCTATAGAATATTTGCATTTTTTTATAATCTATCTTGTTGCTTTGGCCCTACCATGGTTCAAACATGAAATGGCTGTTAGAGAAAACAGAAATACTACATAAACCAAACATTCGAACGACTTCACTCGTGATTAAGTTATTCTAAGTAAAGAGAAGCGTGTCCTTATTCCTGAATTTGATAGAAATCAGCATGTTTTAACTATACACCGCAGACTGAGAAACCAATTTGTTAAGTAATGTCGTTGTTTATAGTAAGATCGTAATTTATCATAGGGGAGTGTTTTTGTGTTTTGCTTGTGTTTGTACTGATAGAAATGAATAAACTATAATCCTTCGACTATAGCATCAGACCTTGACATGATACGCTAATTCAGCAACATCCGCAACAGGAGGTCGACGCGTGAGTGCAAAAATGACATTTTCTGCATATTTGAATCTTTCAACCATCAAAGGGTAACATCAACAGCAGTAGCAACATTATAAAAAACAAGAAAAACAACATTAACAACAATCACAGCATATATAATATGAATCGCATTTATTTAGCAATCACTCAATACAAATGTGCTTCAATAATAATATTTACAGTCGGATCGTTATATTAACTTAATGGGTAAGAATAAGTAATGAATTGCGGGATTGTTGTCATTATGGGGATATGAACGCAATTGGATTGGTCAAAGTACGCGCACACACATTGACCAGCACAATTGCATTCATACCCCGATAATCCCGCAGTTCATCCTTAAATAATCGCACGAGGATATAAAAAACTCACAATACAAATGCTTATGAAATATTGAAACTTCTTGCGTGGAAAACGAAAGAGAAAACTTAACAATCACGCTCACTAATGTCATTAAGAATTTCAAATATCAAATATGGCATGCAGATTCTACATTTTTCAATTAATTGAATATATGGGAAATAAATTTTATTCAAACAAAACCTAACCATCATCATAAAGAATTTTCATGGCTATATGCAAAAAGATGATTATTAAAATTCACTTGGGAGAAGTAGGCATAATTTTATCATTAACATTTATCATTATCTCTTCGTTACAAAACAAACAGAACCAAACAAATTATGATAACACATAATGGCAGGACTAATGTTACAAAACAACATTCATTATCGTTTTTAACGTGTAATTGCTTTCTGCATTACAATGATTCAAACGTTTTAAAGTACCATTCTTTCTTCAAAGTTGGCAAAACTGCTATGGTAAGACAATATCTGGCCGTTTGCAGGTTTTGCTCTACAATAATTATATAAAGGAACATATCATTAAAATTTAACAGCAATATACGGCAGGCAAAATTCTTCTTCTTGAAAACCGTAAAATAGTCGGATTCAATACTGTCCGAATAAAACATTACACCAAAAGCATAAGTCTTAGATTGTTACAACTAAATGCAATATAAAACGTCAGACATTAATATTGAACAGCCAAATTATATACATGGGCATAGAATATGAAAATATTTTCAGTGTTGCTAGTTGAAAATATAGAACAGAGTCGAACAAGTTACCCTTTTATATGTCGTTTGAATTAAATTTATCTTTCTGATCAAAGAGCAATTATTGGTGCTGAAAAGTTCAAATTTCAATATCATTATTTGTTATGTGAGGCTTCCAACTATCAGCGTGCGTGTTAATCTACCTATGTAAGTATACACTGAAAACTGTTTTCTGAACGAAGGCTCTAAGTATTTATTTTTTCAAATTGAATCATTCATATCCATTTCTGCAGTGACATGAGTGCAATCTATTTTAGAAACCCATTTACAATTGTGAAGTGGCTTTGCTGATCAAATTACCATGTTTCCGTCTTGTGCATAGCACAACAATTCTCGCTATTGTAGGAAAGGGACAAGGCATCATGTATTCAACATCTTCGATAAATCATTGAAACATATTCTGAAAACAAGTAAACATATGAACACACATAAGGCGATATCTTTATGCGCAATAAGGACTTTAGAAACCTGCTAAGAATCCCAAAACAAGCCATATAATGAGAAAGATATGCCTGGCCGACAATAGTAAAATTTAAGTACTGAACGTTTCCAGTACAAAAACAAAGGCTATTTACAATGTATGTACCAAACCTTGAAGCATAGAGAAGATAAGTTAAAAAATGTTTCTTTTTTCAGAAAGAACTATATTAACAGAGTCAGTATGGCCAGTTTGAATAATTATCTTGTAGGGTATTTTTTGTTATTGTTTTCAATAAAATTATGTAAGATGTGAAGAAAGTGTGTACGCGGTCTGTTTGTTCTAAGGTAGGTACACTAGAGCACTCGCTCTGGCAGCGAGGGTCCCGAAATCGAGCTGCACTGGCTGTATTTTACCCACCCTATGACAAACCTAACGAAGAACAGTGACTGTATATATGTACACTATTTCTTACTGGTAGGCGATGAATTTCTATTTGGCAGTTGGTTATGTCACGTTACCTTTAAATATGCACATGCTGTAGAAAGGTGTAAGCGGCCCTGTATTTTAGTCAGTAGAACACTTGCCTTGTTAGCGAGAGGTCTTAATTCAGGCTGCGATCTAGTTGTACTTTTTCTACCCTGTGCAATAAGTATTCTTCAATTTAGTCACAGTTTGTAAGTGGCCCGGTAATTTAGTCCGTAAAGCACTTGCCTTGTTAGCGAGGGGTCTTGGTTCAGGCTGCGATCTTGTTGTACTTTTTCTACCCTGTGCAATAAGTACTCTTCACTTTAGTCACAGTTTGTGAGTGGCCCGGTAATTTAGTCCGTAAAGCACTTGCCTTGTTAGCGAGGGGTCTTGGTTCGGGATGCGGTCTAGTTATACATTTATTCTACCCTGTGCAATTATCATTTACATAAGTCACGGGTCTTCATTGATAAATGCAAAATTCATCATTGATATCATCATATGACTGTGTGTGTAAACCTGTGGCATATTCATTGCAAATTTGACCGTATTTCTTGATAATTAAAGGATTTATGTAGTTAACCAACGGCAAATTATGCCGATAACAAAAACACTCTGCATAGATATTGTACCATAGCAAAATATCTTAAGTCTAAATGCAAAAGAACCACAATACATCTCATAAATGAATAAAGCATTCATTTATGCGTGTAAGGGTAACCGTTATGAACGGTTAGCGGAATATCGGTGCCAACTTTAACTTAATTGGTACGCACAATAGCCAATTATCCCTTTAACTTCCACTCTGTGTCATAATTTTGTATTACTGATAACAACGTGTGCAGTTAAAAGATTATTGGTATTTGTATACGTTTTATGAGTTTAAAGTGGTCTGTTTCAATTTGATTACCCATCATAAGAAATATAATGCTGTCTTGATCAAATATTTCTTCAGCCAAAACATGAGAATGCTCTCCACAAAGTGCTCTTACAGCCGTTTAGAGATACAAACAAATTATCTTTATTGCTGCTTAATACAAATATGTGATTATTAAATAGATTTTAATATAATTAATATAATTATTCATGAGTTATACATTTATTAAGGGTTAAACGGTGCTAGTTGAAAAGACGCACCCACTTGTCAATGCAATCGAAAAAACAGGGACCGCAAAGTAGTCATTAACTTACTATGACCTTGCCATATGGTTCATTGATATCAAGGACCTACCAGAAACATACATTTGTTTTTCCAACACAACTACACTTTCTTGTAAAAAACAAACAAACAAAAACTGCCATTACTTTCTGAACTATCGAATAACGATTTTATTTTCAATCTTAACTATCATTAAATGGCTTAGAAACGTTCATGTCAGATGACCACGTGTATTTTCAATAATTGCGGTATAAGCTACCATAAGCATACTGAGGTCAATAAATTAGCAGCACAAATCAATGTGAATACATTTTCCATAAAATCATATTTTATCAAGTATAATGCATTTTTTGGACCGGAACAAAAGTAGGTCCCCGGGACTATGCTACTAACTGAGCATTGAGCAAGAAAAACTGCGATATAATTTTAATATATAGGCAGGTTCTGCTTTGTAATTTTGTCACGTGGTATTTATACAATGGAAATATTACTAGTTTAGTGGTTTCCGAAACTTAGATCGTTCAGCAGATAAGGGAGCTAACTCAACTTATATGTTGTGCTTTAAAATCTCGAAACGCATTTTTGTAAAAATAAGTCCCCGTCCGTAAGGTCAGGGGCGTGGATATTAATATAACCCTGTAATGACAAAGTTACTCAATGAGTAATCTTTATTCGTACATTTATGACGAAAAGGTTTTACATGCATGAAATTGGTGAACATGAGCTCATTATTCGATAAGCGGCACAAATCCGGCATAGAAGTTTATCCACTGGTACGGCCCTGTAGTTTCCATTGTGGATTTATCTTAAGTTTGATGCAGCTTATAGTTAATTTGGTGTGCATAAGCACTTGAAGATATACCTTAAGACATACGACACTCGTTTTTATACATATTAAAATCAAACTCTAAAGCACTTTGTTTTTTGTCGTGTGTACCCTTGTATTTAGACATAAGTGATTTCATGTGATGTTTGTGACGCATTCATAGGTCCGTTCTTGAAGTGTGTCAATTCTTCTCTTTACTTGGAGTTATGAACGACATAAATATGTCATCTGTACCTGATGTCTACATTAATCATATTTTAATTCACCACAATTTTTGACATTAAGTGGTGTAGTAACACGTCATATATTTACGCATTTACTCATATATATGAATGTTTCTCGGAAACTTTGTAATTTGTTTATACCCAATAAGAGCTAACATGTTAATATAACAATGTCAACGGAAAACCTGTCTACTTCTTATGCTTATGTAACCATATATTAGAAGAAAATGCTTTAAATAATGAGTTTGCATGTTCTTTTGCAAACGTGTTTTACCAGTATATTTTTTCTCTTTAATACAGTGTGCACAATTTCATACCTAGGGTATCAAAGTGTATATTGTCAGTCTTGTCGATAATACCAATGATCTACTGATTAAACAATTGTATACTTTATAATGTCGTCCCTAAATCCACGTTCTTGTTAAAAACCCTTTACTAAAACATAATATTCTAGTTATTTATACATGCAAATTACCTATAATGTTTCCAAACAATAAAATTTAGAAATCGTCATGATGTTAATAAAACATATAAGGTGTATTATTTTATTTTAAATGAATTCAACAAAACAAACTTTCCTGTTAACTTTTAATAACGTAGATTTCTTTGATTTTTCAATTACGAAACCTGACCGAAAGGTTTTAATATTTTTGTGCTTTGTGAGACAACATTTCAGATATGATTTACGGGCGTCTTTTAATATACACAACAGTTTGCCTTACAAATTTATTACCACAGTCAAAATGCAAGTAGTTTCCAAGCTTTGTGCACTTCTTATCATAAAATAATTGACATATTTGTTCCAAACACCTTTTGAAAACTGAAGAACATAGACCTATATAAGTGGATGGATGCGTGAATAAAATTTAATGTGATATTTACGAAAACATGACGAATAACGTCGTGCATAAATAATTTTGGTTAAAATGCGGCTATAACTTCAACAAAATTTAATTAATAAATGATTCATAGTAGTATAAGCGGTAAACAAGACAATAGGAAATGGTTAATGTTAGCGATACACACATTACAATTTCAGTTTACAAATTTGAAATACAAGTAGAAGCGTAATAAAACTCTACATCTGTATTCAAAAAAACACCTTCGGAACAAACTCAGAATTGTCAATGTCTCAGATCAGAAGGCAGTCTCAGAAGGCATGTTACTGACGTTATTGACATGTATTTAGGGCCTTATCTAATTCTGAATTGAATGACAGTCAGAATAGTTTTGCTTTTAACCATGAATTCATCATAGTCATAATTGTAAAAAGACAATAACATCAGCAACAACAATAAAAACAACAGTAACAACAACAATATTATTCCAAAGACGATTTTAAAATGGTATTCTATCAATTATATCGCATGAGGATGTCAGAAATCATACACGTATAGTTCAAATACAAATGTAATTTTGATAAAAAGGTGCACAATGAAAGTAAAAAGGTAATATTAACTTTCAATATTAATAATAGTTATATCAAAGACGGCAAGCTGAAACAACATTTATCAAAAGCACAATTTAATTTCCATTTATACCTGCACATAATGAGCAAGTGAAATTAGTCATGGCAATCTGCATAAAATAATAAATTCAAATCATTTGGGAGTACTTCGCATAATTTTACAAATACGATACGAATTAACAACACTACAGTACGTGTAATGGTTACCGTCCTGAATGGTCAACGGAATTGAGATGAACTGAAGCCAAGCTTTACAAGGAGTGGTGCCAATTTCAACTTAAAGGATATGCATATCAGCGCAGTATCGATAGTATGTATAGCTAGCTGTCCTTTACATATGCCCTCTAAGTCATTTTTTGCATCATTGCTAATACATTTTGTAAAGTTGGCTGTTGATGTGCAGTAGAAGAATAATGAGTATTTATATCCGTTTTATGAGTTTAAAAGTGTTCAGTTTCTATTTTATTATCAATCATGAGAAATTTAAGGCTGTCTTTTTCAAATATTTCTTTAGCCATGATATGAGTATTCCCTCCACAAAATGCTCTTAAAATGCTCTTAAAGCACTTAAGAGAAACCAATTATCTTTATTGCTGCTAATTAAACATAGCTGAGTATATGGTGTTTTTCATGCAATAGAACATAAATATTTATGAGTTATTAATTCAGGTATTGCAAAGCGGTACTTGTAGTCAAAACACGCACCAACTTGTTCATGCAATTAAAAAAAGAGTGCTAAGAATCCATATCTTTACTATGACCTTGCGATATGGTGCATTGATGTCAGGGACATACCAGAAACATACATGGTCACATACTCAGCATAAAATTTTAATTTGAAGATTTATTTTTTCCTACGAAACTCAATTTGCGTGTAAAAAACTTACTTTTTGCAATTACCTTTAGAACCATTCAGTTTAAAATACATCGCGTCATACGCTTCCATGCCTTAACTTTAATTACGATTAAATGACATACAAATGTAAACGCACGTAATATGCTTACGTGTTGTTGTTTTTTTTCAGTATGTAATTTCAAATTAAGGTACCATTAGCATTCTAAGGTGGATACTTGACAAATAAATGTCAAAACATTATCAATGAAAATCACTTTTTTATTCAATGATTTTTACAGGAACAAGATAAGGTCATCGCAGCCACATTGTACTAGACCTTATATCAAAAAGTATTGTGCAAGAATATTTGATTTTGTATTTCGATAATTTTGAGTCTTAAGTATCTTATCATTTAGGTACAGCGCACTCTTGCAGTTGCAGCTTTGCGGTTTTGTCAGGCTTTATACATTACTGGCGTTATTTCAGTGTCCGCAAGTTGACTCGTTCAGAAGATCATAATGGATGGAGGCAGGGCTAACACCGCTACTATTCAATGCATTAACACCTCAAAACTCTAAACATTTGTGTAAAATGGATTGAGGCTTTGTATCCGTAAAGTCAAGGGCGTGGCCATAGGTATTTCCCTACTTAAGAAGTCAGAGAGACACACCCATCAGAAAAAAAACTACAGTAACAATCAAAGATAGAACAGAACATTGTGATAAAATATTAACATTCTTCAGTTTAGAAGCTTCCTCGTGATAAAGATTGGAAAATGGCGTTCTAGCGCATTGATAAGCCATTGTCTTTATTGTATGTGCATGAATCATATTTTGTGATAGACACTGTTAGACAATAAAGTATTAGGTGTATGCTTGATATTTATTTGTTTTCCAAATGCAATGTTATCTAAATGTTGTCAATTTGTAAATATACTGTACTATCTATCCTTACGAAACATGCTTACCTATTATTAAAAAGTATTTGTTATAAACTTTCCCATTATTAATCAAATACTAAACATATATATATCCCAATCTTAACTGTAGTTATTATTAGATATCCCCATAAAACCTAAAGAACGCCATTCGCGGTGTGGATACTCACTTGTTAAATACGTTTTGTGCCTCACCATCAATGGTCTTGGGCACAAGCGATGTACAGTTTGCATTGCATTTTCAACATTAGGGGAAAATGTGTGTACTCAACATTCATCCGAATGCAGACCGTGTGAAGACATCGCCATGGCTGGACGAATTAGACAGGTGTTAATAGATCTATGGCACGATGGTATTATCCACATACATGCATCTGACACTGGTAAATCAATGTTGTATTAGGCTCTTATATATTCAAAAAGAGTCGAATAACGATTAAATACAGGCACAAACTGGAGGACACACTCCAAAACAACATGAAACTGAACAAACAGGAATATGTGTCCCATGGATGAAAGTTATGCTAACAAATAATAGTCCATTAGCTCTGGAACAACAAAAGAATCATTGATAAATCGTATGTCCAAAACATATACTTTTATTTTACTTTCCTCCAGTTTGCCAATTAAACGCCGTTGAAAGCAATGAATCTCTTTTTTTAAGTAGTGGCAATGTTTGAAACTATTGGCGGGTGTGGTGAATTATTCCTGCTTGCGCAAGTAATGAATGTCAATGAGTGCTTGTATTCCCGTTTTGGTGTGGGCGTTAAGTCCAAGGATGTTCTTTATTTATGTGTTGTAATCATACAGTCTTTAGACATCCTTCGGGTAGCTGGCTTTTTCGTAGATCATTATTTGCTTTATTATTTAAAATATTTTCATTAACAGTCTACGACACCGGTGTCGAATTGCCTAAACTAGTTTCTGTATTATATTTTGCGTGTCTAAACGATATTTTTGAGCCATTTACCAAATTATTTTCACTGCATTTCCCAGATTTTGTCATAATTATACAGTAATTTTCGAGTGCAAGTCATTTTCAACCCAAATATCCCAGACTGCCGTTTAAGGATCACTAAATGACAGTCATTTTGAGAAAAGGGATGTCGAAATTTAACATAAGTGACATGTTGCTATGTCTGTGAGGTACTCATTTGGCATTTTCTCCCGGCTATAAATTTTATTCGGTCGGAAAAATAAAGGATTTTTTCCTTTTAAATATGTCATTAAATATTACGTCAATAGATAACGATGGGTACCACATAAAGTTAACAAGATATAACGTCATTCATAATTTGGTTAAACAATATACATGTTAGTAGCAGCGACCAATACATTGTATACATGACATGTACTTTGCGTTAATTATGTAAATATAACAAAAATTACGTCAAGATTACGTATTATCAAATATAATCCTTTCCATTCTGCTATAAAAACTGTCTACTTCAACGTCCATAGCAGCTAATCTGATGTTTGTTTATTACATATTTTAATTACAATCAATGACACATGTTGATTGAATAATATTTAAGCTTACTATCAAAACACCAGTCAAATGAAAGATATAAAGGTGTTTCCTGTGTAACCGTAGCCATATAAGGTGCTTCATTTGCAATACGTATGCTTGTGATCGGATCAGTAAACGAGTGATTACGTGAACATCTATTGCCGTGTCGAAGGACTTTTTTATTCATCTTGAACTTATTTTTTATGAGAAGCACGCAGTTGATATGAAAAATATGTTTACCTTGTTTCCTATGTTCAACATTTTAAACATGTTGATTATATTTCAGGTTTAAAAACGTTTCAAATGTGTTTTTATATGTAAAGGTGTATAGCACAGAGCATTAACATATTCACTAACTCGCTTTAGTTATTATCATTATTGAATTCTACAAAACTAAGACATACACATATTAAAAATGATTTTCTAAAGCTTTTAAGTTCTACAACAAGCTGCCTAACAAGTATAACACTAAAGTCAAAATTGAATAAGTTCCCACTATTTTATGCGCGTTTTAATCATTGAATGTTGAATTTGATGTCATATTAAACAAAGTAATCACTAAACATGAATCGCAACAGATGGCAGATATTAAAATTTATATTACAGGCTCTAAGGATCTTAATAAATCATCATAGTTTAAATGAAGTAATTATGATACATAGTTGTTATAGTGATTCAGTACAGATGGTTTACTGTTTGAATATCCAATTAAAGTTAAACAGGTGTTGAAAAATCGTTTTACATTTGCATTCAAAACGACATCTTTAGAATCAAACATGTTGAATACCGTCAATGATGCGTTAACTATTGTTAATGTTATGATATATGAAACGCATGTTTGCCAATAACCCACATATTTCAAGCTAGCCAAAAAACCCAAAACATACATTACCTAAACAATTAAAATATTACACTTGTGTTTGAGTTATCCGAAGTGATGCATCGTTTCTCAATGTATATTCCTTTCATCGAAATATGTATGTTTAACAATACATCACTGCCTGAAGAACCTATCCGTTATTTTCATAGTAAGATCGTATTTTATCATAGGGGAGTTTTTTGGTGTTAGAATAACATGACCTTGTTATTGCTCTGATTAGATCATACATCATCGGCTGTAGAGCCAAACCTTGTAGTTAATTGGCGAATGAAGCCAAAACTGCATCAGGAGGTCACGGCATAAATGCAGAAAGTTCCTGTTTATTTCTTCATTTCATGTATCTTAGTATATCTTTGTTTCCAACCATCAAAGGGCATTATCAATATTTTAAGAATAACCAAACTGCAAATACAACAGCAGCAACAGCAGCCTTTATTGCAAAGGCAATTGTAAAAATTGAAAAAGTTTACCGGGGCTTCAATCAATGGTAATCGCATCAGGGTTGAAGCAAAAATAAACACTCAATGTCAAAATATAAAACAATCTAATTTCCATTTCTACCTGAACACAATTCATATTATTCATTGGTATATAGCAACAGATAATAACTAAATGGAAATTGAAAGTAGTGCGCTTTATTTCACACTATCCTGACATTATAAAAGAAAATGAAGAAACTGACTAACAACAACATATAATGACTCGAATTATGTGTATAACATGAATAAACACCATTATTTTGTAATTGTAGCTTCATTTGATAGAAATCGGTAGTTAATAACTTTTAACCGCAGACCGAAGAACCAATTCGTTAACTTCATAGTATGAACACATTTTATCTCTTGAGTTTTTTTGTGTTTCCTTGTCCTTGTAGCTATCGAAATGATTAAACAACACCCCGTCTACTGTCCAACGACAAAAACAACCTTGTTTGCAAAGATAACTATCGATTATAACATGAAACAATCAAGTATAATGAGCTTCGATCAATAACAATCGAATGAGAATAACAGAATAGGTTACTACACATTGGCATCATTGTTATGGTTAGACAATGTCGGACCGTTAGTGTGCTATGATATAATGACTTACAATCATTCAAACGTTAAAAAGTTCGTTTTTTTCTCCAAAATCGACAACATTGATATGGGAACACAATGTCTGACGGCATTTGTGTTTTGATACAATATATCAAAGAATATATCATTAAAATGTCAAATGCATTAAAAGGCATTGCGGGCCAAATGTACTTGCATTAAAGCTGTACATGAGTCGGAATTAATGGTTCCAAAAAACTACATTACACCAAAACACAAGTATTCGAAAGCAACAATTTAAAGCTTTATATCAGAGAAAAAAGATAACATCTTCGATTCAGTGAAATATTAAGTTAAAAGCATAACATAACAAAGTCAATATGTTATTTTTTTCGCCTGATCAGAATCATAATCAATCACATTGATCAAAGAACAATTGCTGCTGCAGAAAATATCAAATTTTAATATTATGATTGGCGATGTGAGGTGTGGCTTTGAACTATCTTGCGTGTACATCTAAAAACGGTGTTTTTTGTTCAATTTGTAGTAGAAATTCATTTCCCTTTCTGCATTTGGCATATTTGCAAATTAAAGAGCTCTATGATATAAAACGATTGTCCCGGAAATGTGTTTTAGAAACCCATTGATAATTGTGATGTGGCTTTGAAGATTAAATCAGATTGTTTCCGTCTAGTTCGTAGTAAAACTAACTGGCCTTTGAATAAAAAGGACAAGGCATCTCATATTCAACAACCTTAATTATAAAACAGTGAAGCATATTCTGAATAAAAGTAAACAAATGAAAACCCATGAGGAAATGTTTATGTGGAATAAGAACTTTAGGGACCAATTAGGAAGCCAAAAACCAGCCAATTGATGGCAATGATATGCCTGGCCTACACAGGATTTTTTAAAATAATAATAACAACATATAAACTATACCATGAAACATAGAGAAGAAGCAAACCATTAAACTATTTTTTTAGAAAGAGCGATATGAACAGAGTCAGTATAGCCGATTTGCAATCATTCTCTGGTACGGCATTATTTGTAATTGTGTTCAGTAGATGTAAAATGTGGAGAAGCTGTGTACGCGGTGTATTTGTTCAGTAGGTACACTAGAGCACTTGCTCTGGCAGCGAGGGGTACCGGAATCGATCTGCACTGGCTGTATTTTCTAGTGTTGTGCCGATGATCGATTATAATCGACAATTGATCGGAAAGGCCTACGTCGGCGACAATCGAAGTGAAATTTGAACAATCGATTATAGAAGCAAGGGACGTAACCGCTGCAGACTTGTTAACTAATTTCTGGTTAAATGCTAGTTTATGTTGAAATGTTAAGGTGTTACTATGATAATATATGTACTCTTATTCTTATCAAGTCAGTAAGTCACTACAGTACCTTATTTCAAATTTTCTTTGTAAGTGCTTAAGGATTGGTTTTTCAACTTCTCATGTTTGTGGTTTGAAAGTGATTTTTAAAACATGTTACCATTTACTTCTTATAATATTCAACTGATTGCTGTACTTGTTACTGACTGATTATTACAAAGATATTGATATCCTTTTTTGTTTATTTTACACATGTATACAATAGTAAATGTAAGACAAATATAAGAGCCTGTGGTCTCATGTTCTATAAAGTTCTGTAACTCGTAAACACTAAAGGATAGTGCCGTTCTGAATAAATAATGTAATTTATACAAAGAAATCTACAAACTATATTGTAAGGAAACAATCGTGCTTAAAACTGGTGCATGCACTGTATTTGTATGCCTTAAATAAGATGGCAAAAGATAATTAAATAATGATTAAATCGATTAATAATCGATCATTCATCGGTTTCATAAACCGATTATCGATAGTAATTTTTCTGTCCGATTCTTAACACTAGTATTTTCCCCACACTATGACAAATGCCACCAAACGAAGGACAGTGACTGTGTATATATATGCACTATATCTTACCCGTAGACGATGAATTTCTATTTGGCAGTTGGTTATGTCACGTTACCGTTACCTATGCATATGTTTAGAAGGTTTGTAAGCGGCCTGGTAGTTTAGTCCGTAGAGCACTTGCCTTGTTAGGGGTCTTGGTTCGAAATGCGGTCTTGTTGTACATTTTTCTAACCTGTGCAATTAGTAGTTTTTACTTTAGTCAGGGGTCTTCATTATTAAATGCAAAATTCATCATTGATATCATAATATGACTGTGTGTATGTAAACCTGTGGCATATTCATTGTAAATATGACCGTATTTCTTGATCACGAAAGGATTTATGTAGATAGCAAACGGCAAATTTGCCAAATGCAGATTGCAAATACACTCTGCATTGATGCACGATTTTGGGCCTTCGGACATAATTATTACAAATGAAATAATCATTAATAAAAATGCCAAAAATAATGATTTTTTCTATGTAAATCAATTTCTTCCTGACTTCTTTGTTTTTAAGGTTTGTCATTGGTGCATCATTTTCTCGATAATTTATGACCATTAGTTTACTCATGTTTCCATAGCAACCATGGATTTCGTCCTGACATATTTTGACTGGATTGATAGTCTGTGTTTAAAACGGCCAAATGTATTAAAAATACAAAAATGATTCATTATTTTTTTCTTAATTTATGTTCCTTAAAGATTCTGTGATAAGAAAATAATTTAGAATATGAGCTAGTTGTAATATTGATACAATAATTTTGCACGTCATTTGAATAATGCACTTTCATTACGACGTCATTTGAATGACGTCAAATTTAGTATTCAAAATGCGCAATACATGATCTCACTTGTAAACACGTAACTTACGCAATTTAAGTGATATCAACATGAAAATTTCAGAATATCTTTTTGAAAGTACATGGCATTCAAATACCTTAAAACATTGTAATAGCAAAAATATGTCCAAAGGCCCAAAATCGCGCGACGCGGCTCATATATCTTTAGTCTAAATGCAAAAGAACCACAACACATGCCATAATATGAATAAACCATTCAGTTGTGCTTATAAGGGTAACCGTTCTGAACGGTCACCGGAATTAAGATGATCTTAATTCAAAAAAAAAAGTATAGCTGCCAACTTCAACTTAATGGGTACACATAACAGTGCAGTAACAATTGTGTAAATAGCCAGCTATCCCTTTAATTTCCGCTATCTGTCATATTTTTTTTTTAATTACTGATAACAACGTGCTCTTTGTGTGCAGTTAAACGATTATGGGTATTATTATACGTTTTATGAGTTTTAATGTGGTTCGTTTCAAGTTGATTATCCATTATAAGAAATATAAGGCTGTCTTGATCAAATATTTTTTTCAGCCAAGACATGAGATTGCTCCCCACAAAGTGCTCTTAGAGAAACAAATTATCTTTATTGCAGCTTAATACAAATAAATTATGTGATAATTAAATAGATTTGATTCAATAGAAAACAGAATAAATAAGGCAATACTTATTTATGAGTTATAAATTCAGCAACGGTTAAACGGTGCTAGTTGAAAAAAAAAACACTTGGTTTTTTCCAACACAACTACTCTTTCTTGTAAAAAAAATAACTGCCATTTCATTCTGAACTATCGCGTAACGCTTTTATTTTCAATCCAACTACAAGTAAATGGTATACAAACGGACATGTCTCATGGCCTCGTGCAATTTCAGTTATTACAAACTATGCTACCAGAAGCACGCTAAAGTGAATAGATGAGCAGTATAAATCAATGTGATTACATTATCGATAAAATCATCTTTGTTTAAAGTAAAGTCTATTGTACCGTAACACAATTAGCTCCCCGGTGCCATGTTATACTACGCCTAATAACATTACTAACTTAGCCTTGAGCAAGAACAACTGCAATACGATTTTAATAAATAGGCAGATGCTTATTTGTAGCTTTGTCACGTGGTACACATATTTCTGGCGTTTTTTTTTGGCAGTTAAATCGTTCAGCAAACAAGGGAGCTAACAGAACTTATATTTGGAGCTTTAAAATCTCGAAACGCTTGATCTTTTTTTAAAAATCAACTCCTAATCGTAAGGTCAAGGACGTGGATATTGGAATTATTCTAGAATGTCAAAGCTTCTTAAGGGGTTATACAGACACACCAATCCTTTAAGATTACAGTTTTAAGAAAAGATAGTTATGAAAAGTAAATGTCATCACCTGGCATTAAAATGGTATTGGACCGTCAATAATTTCTTATTTTTGCTAGCATCGGCTATCGGCTCAGCATTTTACTGACAAAATGATATACTTCCGTTTAGATAGAGAAGTAAACGAGTTATAATTATATCGTTAAATAGGTTCATAAATGTCTAATGCGCTAGGGTCTGTCAGACTGTGAAGTAAACACGTACTATGTTTACTCTTTATTTTCATTTGTATTACGAAATCAATGTTTACCAAAGGCTGATTATCTAATATTACACTTCCTTCTATCTTAAAACGTCTTAACATATGACAAATTTGTTGGTTTTAAACAGTAGAACTATTATTTGTCATAACCTGATTTTTCTTCAAATACTCAACTTACATGTACAGGTTGTAATCAGATCGAAACGTTATCCTACAGATGACCTTATTAAATTAATTCCATCATAGCTACGTAGGACATAAACTATGCAGATATAATATAATCTGATCAATGCCTTGAAGCAAAAACTTACGATTATTTTATTCTCGTTCAATGTCTTTGGATCCAAATAACAATGTACTTTTTTTTACCAAACTGATAAAAGCCAGTGAAAGCTAATCTTAATATGCGATTTCACATGCATGACGAGTATGAAATATATGACGTGTCATGTGATCTGTTCCTGTTTAATCAGGTCATGTTTGAGTGATTGTATTGCTGTTTTCATTTTGCCGTCGAGTCCTGGGGGTGCTTTATATTTAATCTATATTTTGTGCCAATACAGTATTTTAGACCTCGTAGCTGTTTAGTAAGATATTTTTTGCTTTCAAGATTAATAGACTGTCCATATGATGTTTATAAGTGCATCAGCAATTTATGACACATGTGTTGAACAGAATGATGCTATTTTTTCTGCAATAGAGCATGCATGTCTAAATGTACCTTTGTTATCTTAAAGCTATGTAGGCATTCGGCAACATATTTCAACGCCATTTCCAAGATTGATCTTTTGTCAGTGCAGCTCGAAAGTTGAAGGCAATTGGTTAACGCATTTACAAACACATTAAGGTACTTAAGACCGATCATATGAAGAACAGACATGTTGATATAAAGTTGTACGCATCAACATTCAGCTGGTAATTTTATCATTGCTTTCTATATTTGCAAATCGCAATCAATGTTTCTTCCTGACTGGACAGTATATTAAGTAACCAAGCTAAATATCTACTCACTTTTTTCACAAAACAGCTAGTTTTTTATGTATCTGAACCCTTTCTAGGTGTTTCATTTGCAATAAGTATACATGTTCCTGAGTTTTTACAGGACCCGAAGCGAGTTGATTGCCTAAATTCACCTTTAACATAATTCCTAGAACATATATGCTTTAACGAAGCATACGTGAACTAAACCCGTATATTTATGACAAACAGGTTTTACATGCATGAAATTGGTTAAACAGCTCATTATTCGAAACACTGCACAGATCCGGCATAGTAGTTTGTCCACTGGTACGGTTCTGTTGTTTCCATTGTATATTTTATTTTAATTGTGATGCAGCTAATAGTTTATTTGGTGTGCATAAATACATGAAGATCTACCTGAAGACATACGAGACTCGTTTTTATACATATTTAAATTAAACTCTAAAGCACTTTGTTTTTGTCGTGCAGAGAGATAACGACCCTTGTCATTAGACATAAGTGATATGATGTGATGTTTGTGACGCATTCAGAGGTCCGTGTGTCAATTCTTCTCTTTACTTCGAGTTATAAACGACACAAATATGTCATCTGTACCTGATGTCTACATTAATCATAATCTTTATTCACCACAAGTTTTGACATTAAGATATGTAGTAACACGTCATATATTTACGCATTTACACATATAAATGAATGTTTCTAGGAGACTTGGGAATTTGTTAAATACTCACAATTAAAAACATTTTATAGACAAAGGTCAAAGAAACAATCGTCTACTTTTATGCTTATGTAACAATTTAAAAGAAAATGATTTAAATAATGAGTTTGAATGTACTTTCAAAAACGTGTTTTTCCTGTTATTTTTTTCTCTTAAATTGGTTTTACCATATACTATGTGCACAATTCGATACCTAAGGTATCATCGTGTATATTCTCAGTGTTGTCGATCATGTCCAGGATCTACTTAGTAAGCACATGTATACTTTATAATTTCATCACTCAATTTCATGTTCTTGCTTGCTAGTTGTTTATACATGTAACTTACATATAATGTTTCAAAACAGTAAAATTTTGAATTCGTTATGATTTTGTATAAAACAATACTCAAAGTTGTATTAATTTATTTGTTAATAAATTCAACAAAACAAACGGTCTTGGTATCTTGAAACAACTTTGATGTTTTTTTCTTTTTCAATTACAATACCTGTCCGATTTTTTTTTAAATATTTTTTGTGCTTTGTGAAATAAGTTTTCAGATATGATTTATGTTCGTCATTTTATAGATACAACAAACTGCCTTACAAATGTATAACTATAGTCTAAATTCAAGTAGTTCCCTAAGCTTTGAACACTTTTTATCATGAAATAATTGACATGTTTGTTAAAAACACCCTTTGAAAACTGATAAACATCTACCTATAAAAGTAGATGAATGCGTAAACAAATTTAAATGTAATATTTATCAACAAATGACGGACATTAAAAAATTAACGAGATGCTCTAAGTATCGTACATAAATCAACTTTGTTTAAATGAGGCCATAACCGCAACAAGCTATTATTATTAAGTGGTGTATAGTTATATAAAGGGTAAACGAAATAATAAAAAAGGGTTCATGTAAGTGATATACACTTTACAATTTCAATTTACAAATTTAAGGAGTTTAAAAAATGTTTTACATCTGCATCCCAAAGAGAAACCTTCAGAACAAATATGTTCAAAACTGTCAATGTCACAGAACTAAATGGCATGGTTTTTTGGCGTAAGATAAATGTATTTTATGCCTATCTGATTCCGTTTTATATGTCAATCAGAATCTTACTGCTTCCAACCATCGAGGGATTATAGGATACATTTTGAAACCAAAAACAACACCAACTACGACACCAGCAACAACAACAACATTCAATACTATTGCATGCATTATTTTTAAATTATAACGGGGACAATGAAAGTTATATTCACGTTCACTATCATTACTTAGTATTTCAAAGATGACATGCAGATACTTAATTCTTCAATTGATAAAATAGATAATAATTTAATTTTCATTTATACCTCTGATTTCTTGGTTTGCAATTGTATAGTATATGTCTTGGTCACGAACTGATGAAAGTATATGACTGTAGGACATATCCCAATTACCAATAGCTCTGAATTGATCGTGTTTGATAGCAATATATCTAAAGTCGAAAAGCAAACGAACGCAAAAACAAACACGCAAAAACCACAAGACAGAACTACAGTAGGAATAAACAAGTCTTTACTACGTTTAATTGTTGCCGTCCTGAATGGTCAACGGAATTTAAATGAACTGAAACCAAGCTTTACCAGTATTGGTGCCAATTTCAACATAAAGGATACGCATAACACTGTTGTATCGATTGTGTCGATAGCTAGCTATCCTTTACATTTCCGCTCTCAGTCATTATTTGCACCATAAATGATACAATTTGTAAATTTGGCTGTAGATGTGCAGTAGAGGAATAATGAGTATTTATATACGTTTTTTGAGTTTAAAAGTGTTCCGTTTTTTATCTAATAATCAATAATGAAAAACATATGGGTGTTTTTTTTTCAAATATTTCTTTAGTTATGATATGAGTATGCCCTCCACAAAATGCTCTTAAAACCCGTCAGGGAAACCAATTATCTTTATAGCTGCTTATTACAAATAGCTGATAATATGGTGTTGTTGATGCAAAAAAACATACATATTTCTGAGTTATAAATTCAGTAAGGGCAAAACAGTACTTGTTGTTTTAACACGCACCAACTTGTTCATGCACTTAAAAAAGAGAATGCTAAGAAGCGATAAATTAACTATGACCGTGCGATACGGTGAATTGATGTCAGGGACAAACCAGAAAATGTACGTACCATTAGCATTCTAAGGTGGATACTTAACTATCATTTATAAATGTGAATACATTACCAATAAAATCACTTTTTTAAATGATTTGCACGAGATAAGGTCATCGCAGCCAAATTGTACTAGACCTTATATAAAAAAGTATTGAGCAAGAATTATATTTGATTTTGTATTTCGAGTATCTTACAATTTAGTTACAGCGCACTCTGTCAGTTGCAGCTTTGTGGTTTGATCAGGAGTTATCTAAACATATATAATATATAATACTCGCAATTGTTAAGCAGATCATAATGGATGGAGGCTGGGCTAACACTGCTACTATTCAATGCATTAACATCTTAACATGCTAAACATTTTTGTAAAATGGATTGAGGCTTTATATCTGTAAAGTCAAGGGCGTGGCCATAGGTATTTCCCTACTTAAGAAGTCAGAGAGACACACCCATCAGGGAAAACTACAGTAACATTTAAAGATAGAACAAAATATTGTGATAAAATAGACACATTCTTCTGTTTAGAAGCTTTTTCTAAATAAAGGTTGGAAAAAAACGTTCTTACCCATTTCTAAGCTACTTGTCTTTATTGTGTTTGCAAAAACATTATTTTTGCGATAGGCTCTGTTAGATGTAAAAGTATTAGGTGTATGCTTGATATCTATTTGTATTCCAAATTCCAAATGCATGGTATTCTTAATGTTGTCAATATGTTGTCATATACTGTCTTATATATATCCTTACGAAACATCCTTACCTTATATAAAATGTAATTGACATAAACTGTCCAATTATTTATCAAATACTAAACATATACATATCCCAATTTTAACTGTAGCTATTATTTGACAACCCCCATAATAGCTAACGAAAACCATCCGCTATGTGGATACTCACTTGTTTAATGCCTCTAAGCACTAATATGTTTGTACGTTTTGTGTCTCACCTTCAATGTCTTCTGGGTACTAGTGATGTGCAGTTTGTATTATCAGGAAGGAAAACATTCTTCCAAATGCAGACAGTGTGACGACATCACCATGGCTGGACGATTTAGACAAGTGTTGATACATATATGGCACGATGGAATTATGCACATACATTTAATTGACAGAGTTGATCAATGTTGTATAAGGCTCGTATATATTCATAAGGAGTCCACAATAACGATTAAATACAGGCACACACTGGAGGACACACACCACAACAACATGAAAATGAACAAAGAGATAATTCTCATTGATGAAATTTATTCTTACAACAAAAATCTCAAAAAAATAATCAGTTTGCTTTCGACCAACAAAAGAAACTTTATGAATTTTACTGTCTAAAAAAACTTTTATTTTACTTTACTCCAGTTTACTAAAGAATACCCGGTGAAAAGCATTATATCTCTTATTAGAAAGTGGTTGTGTTTAAAACCATTGGCGAGTGTGGTGAATTGTTCCTGTTTGCGCAAGTTATGAATGTCAATGAGTGCTTATAATGTTTTGATGTGGGCGTTGATTCCAAATATGCTATTTATTTTATGTGTTGTTATTATACAGTCTTTAAACATCCTTCGAGTAGCATTTGAGTAACCTGGCATTTTCGTAGATCATTATTTGCTTTCCAATTTAAAGTATTTTGATATGCTTTTATGTGCATAATCATTTAACGACACTCGTGTTGAATTTTTTTAATTAGTTTCTGTATTATATTATGCGTGTCATTCCACCTAACCATTTTCACTGCAATTCCCAGGTTTTGTCATAATTAGACATTCATTTTCCAGTGTAAGTTATTTCCAACCCAACAAATATCCCAGACTGCCGTTTAAGAATCACTTAATGACCGTCATTTAGGGGAAAGGAGTGTCGTAATTTAATATAAGTGACCTGTCATATTGTCTGTGATGTATTCATTTTGCGTTTCTCACGACTATAGATTTTATTCGGTCGAAATAATAAAGGAAATCCTTCCTTTTAGATGTGTCATTAAATACGACGTCAATGACGTCAATAGATATCATAACGCTGGGTACCACATAAAGTCAACAAGATTTATCGTCATTGGTTAAACAATATACATGCTAATAGCAGCGTCCAGTACAATGTATATTTAAAATGTAAATTTATTTGTTAATTATGTAAATATAGCACAAGTCACGTAATAAAAAGATTACGTGTATTCAAGTACGGTCCGTTCCATTTCATTATATGTACTGTCTAGTTCAACGTTCATAGCAGTATATCTGATGAATGAGTACTACATTGTTTCATCACAATCAACGACACATTGAATAATATTTCATGTTGATTGAATAATATATATGCTTACTACCAAAACACCAGTCCAATGAAAGATTTATAGGTGTCGTCTGTGTAACGGTAACCATATAAAGTGCTTCATTTGCAATACGTATGCTTGTTTCTTAGTTTTGACTGGATCAGTAAACGAGTGATTGCGTGAACATCTTTTGCCGTGTCTAAGGACATTCATCTTGAACTGTTTTTTTTCTTCAGAAGCACGCAGTTGAGATGAAAAATATTTTTAACGTGTTTTCAGAGTTTATCATTTTAAACATGTTGATTATATATCAGGTTAAAACCGGTTTAAAATGTGTTTTTATATTCAAAGGTGTTTTGCATAATGCATTTACTTATTCACGTTCTTGCATTAAATAAAGTCAATAATAAATTCTACAAAACGAATGCATACGGCTGTCTTTTGTTGTGCTTTTGCGAGAAAACATATTAAACATGATTTGCAGAAATTAAACAGTTCTACAAAACACTTCCTAATAAGTATAAAACTGAAATCAAAATTGTATTAGTTCCCACTATTTTATGCGCATTTTAATCATTAAATGTTGAATATGATATCATATTTAACAAAGTAATCACTAAACATAAATCGCAAAGATGGCGGATATTTGAAGTTATATTACATGCTCTAAGGATCTTAATATATCATCATAGTTTAAATGAGGCAATTATAAATCATAGTTGTTATAGTGATTCATAGTTGTACAGACGGTTTACAGTTTCAATTTCCAATTAAAGTTAAACAGGTGTTGGAACATCCTTTTACATTTGCATTTAAAACGACATCTTTAGAATCAAACATGATGAATACTGTCAATGATGCGTTAACTATTGTTTATGTTATCATCATATGAGACGCTTGTTTGTTAATAACTAACATATTGCAAGCTAGCCAAGAAAACCAAAACATATATAAACCAATCAAATTAAAATATTACACTTGTATTTGAGTTATCTTGCCGTTCATGCATATTCATTTCATTTCGAAATCTGTTTGTTTTAACAATACCACAGACTGTAGAACCGATCCGTTATTTTCCTAGTAAGGTCGTTTTGTTATTATAGGGGCGTATCTTGTGTTAGAATAACATGTCATTGTAGTTATTTCTTTGATTAGACAATACACCGTCGGCTGCAGAGCCAAACCTTGTGGTTAACAGCCCTATTAAGCATACTCTGCATCAGGAGGTCACGGCGTAAATGTAGAAAGTTCCTTGTTACTTCCTCATTTCATGTATCTTATTTTTTCTTTGTTTTCAACCATCAAGAGGCAATAACCGATATTTTGAGAATACCAAACACAAGCAACTACAACCGCAGCAGCAACAGCCTTTATTGCAAAGGCAATTGTAAAAATTGCAACAGTAAACCGGGGCTTCAATCAATGGTAATCGTATGAGGGTTTCAGCAAAAACAAACACTCAATGTTAAAATATAAAACATTTTCGTTTTCTACCTGAACATTATTCTTATGTTTCATTGTTGTATGGCTACATATTATTACTAAATGCCAATTGAGAGTTGTGCACTTGATTTAACACTATCCTGACCTAATAAAAGAAAATGAACAAACCAACTAACGGCAACATTTAATGAATCGATTAATGATATAAAACATGAATAAACACCATTAATCTGTAATTCCTTTCCAAAGAACAATGATTCAACTTTGATGAAAAATGAATCGCAAACACAAGTATTTAAAGTAAAATAAGATAAATTGGCGTCCAACGCACGAGAACTAGTTTTGCCATTAAACATTATCAAATGATATATATTATTTGATACAATGAATAAACAACCAATACTATATTATTGGTCCTAGATCGGGGGGGGGGGGGGGTACAAATTTAGTCCAAATATTTGATATATACAAAATGATTTTGGCAAGAAGCATCTTGATGTAAATAAACGTTGTAATATACGCATGTTTCTTGTGGATTGTTGAACATTACTATTGTGTAGATCCTATTTTTCTCATATACAAAAATAGGTATCCAAAACATTGTTGTTTCATGCTTCATGCATGCGTCTTTAGATGAAGTAGCACGAAATTGTTGGGTTACAATGTGTTACAGAGACTTCTTATAAATTTATGATATAACATGATATAACATTTTTCAAATATCGATGTTAAAATCATAAATTACGAGTTAAGATTGACAGACAAACTTATTCCCATAGAGACAGATTGTATGGCCAAAAAAAATGAGATTCTTACTGTTAAGATGGTGAATAACATTCCATTTTCATATGTAAAAATATTGTAATATACGTCTTCAGTACTTATTTAATTGGTGTTATTATGGCACATATGTAAAAGCTTTCTATTATCTTTTGAAATCAAACCATTCCGAGACAGTGTACAAATTTGAACACGATTATTGCGTAATGAAAAAATCAGTTTTCACTTGGCGCAGTTGTTCTTCACTCCTCTGTTTATGTTCGTGTTCAAGTTATAGCATTTTCTGCATGGCATGAGTGCAATTTAAACATTTCACTTAAACTAATGTCTGGAAATTCTGTTTTAGACAGCTATTTACAACTGTGAAGTGGCTGAAAACATATGATTGGATTGTTTTTTTTATTTCGAATCACGATTTATCGTGCTATTGTAGAAAAAAGAACTAAGTATCTTAAATAAAGCATCCGCAATAAACCATTGACACCATGTTCTTAAAACAAAGTTAACATATGTACACATAGGTGATTTGTATACAACTAATCTTACAGACAAGCTTAGATGTCAAATACTTGCCATATAGCTCGTAGGATATGCCTTAAAATATTAAACTGCTTCTTAAAAAGTTCTCTCTCTTTATATACAGAGTCGATATAGTCGGTTTTCAAAGATGCTCCTGTACAAAAACAAATCGTTATTGTTTTCAATAAATGTTAGTGTCGTGGTACCGTTACCGCTGTTGGGAATTTATGTGAGGTAGCTCCTTCGTAAGAGCACGCGGACTGTCAGCGAAGGGTCCCGGGTTCTAGCTGCACGGGCTGTATTCTTTCTAAAGCTGTGACAAAATTCCTCCAAGCGATGGACAATGACTGTATATACGTCCGTGGTTTCGTCGAGTTCATGTTCCTATGTTCTCCATCCTGTAAATTTTGCGACGAACTTGCCAAGGGGTAATGTCACGTTTCCGTTACCTTCCTAGGTTATGAGACCCGGTAGATCAGTCTGTAGGGTACCTGCCCTGCTCTGTAAGCGAGGAGTCCCAGGCTTAAGCCCCGTTCTTTTTGCACAACTTTCTCACCACGTACAAGTCGGGTTTTTTTACTCATGATGTATGAATTGATAGATGCAGCAATCATAACAATTTATACGAGAATATGAGTATTACTGTTACATATTTCTTTGCAATTGTAAATTATATGTCTTGGTCATCATATGAGGTACGTAAATGGACATAGGCAAATTCTCCCTATTACCAATTAACTCTGAATTGATGTTGTTTAATAGCAGTATAACAAACGCCAAAAAAGGTAAACGTACACAAAATTCACAAAACAACACAAGGAGGAACCACAGTAAGAATTAACCAATCATAAACACGTGTAATGGCTACCGTTCTGAATTCAGTGGAATTTAAATTATCTGAAGCCAAACATTACCAGAATCGGTGCCAAATTGAACTTAATGTATACGCATAACGGCGCAGTAGCTACTGTATCGAAAGCTAGCTGTCTTTTACATGTCCGCTCTATGTCAATATTTGCATCATTACTGATACAATTTACAACTTTGGCTTTGATGTGCAGTAAATGAATGATGGGTATTAATATCATCTTCTGAATTTGAAAATGTTTCGTTTCTATTTTCTTATCCATCGTGAGAAACATAAGTCTGTCTTTTTCAAATATTTCTTTGGCCAAGATATGAGTATGCCCTCAACAAAGAGCTCTGAAAGCCCTTCAGAGAAACCATTATCTTTTTTGCTGCTAATTACAACTACCTGATTATATTGTGCTTATGATGTAATTGAAAATTAATAGGTATGAGCTCAGTTAGGGTAAAATGGTACTTATTGTAAAAAATAACGCATCAACATGTTCATGCAATTAAAAAAAATGCCAAGAGGCCATAAACTTACTATGACCTTGCTAAACGGTTCATTGATGTCAAGGACAAACCAAATGCATCCAAGGTCACATACGCATCATAAACTTTAAATGAAAGTTAATCTACTTCCAGCAAAACTACACTTGCAACTAAGAAACTTAACTTTTGCCATTATTTTGCGAATCATTTAGCTTTAAAAACAATATATCGCGTACTACCTTTTTCATTTTTATCACTTGAATTACAATTTAATGACATACAAACGTACCAGTTTGTATAATGCCCACATTATTTTTTTCAGTATTTACACATTTTGGTACCATAAACATTCTAATGTGGATACTTGATTAGTATAAATAAATGAGAATACATTATCAATAAAATCACTTTTTATTAGATGATTCGTACAAGAACAAGATGAGGTCATCGCAGCAACATTGTACTACGCATAAAATAAAAAAAGTATTTTATCCCCTTCATTGAATTAACTTAAGACTTAACGCAATTATTGACGACCAGCTAATAAACAGGTATTATATTAACATAACTTGTTTCATCCTAAATACAAATTATGAATCCTGATTGAACTTAGGAACTTACGATAATGTTTAGGGCACATTGTGTCTGGGTAAAGTTAAGGGCAAGTTGGGATTAGAAACTTTGCATTCAATTGATCGAATACTTCACACACTAGTTTACGGTCTACACTTATTTAAGTTATATAACTCCATAAGACCCCTAAATACAAATAATGGCTCTTGGTCAATTGTTTTTATGTCTTTTTATATTGCTTTTGACAGGCACACTTTTCATAATTTAAACAAAAGTGAAACCTGGTTATTAGAATAATGCATGCTATTGTTGGGGCGGACCGGTTATGGGGCGGCGTCAAACTCATCTTTGGTATAGAATAATTTTAGTTAGGCTTGATAAATGGTGACTAAACTTGGTATATAGGAAGATGTTATGGAGATTTTTCACGGGGTTGCGTTTGGGTCCCCTACTGTCAATGCCACTGTTACTTGTGGTTGGTACTGAATAGCTTTAGTAAGGGTTACCATATTGAAACCAAACTTAAATAAGGAGAGTTAATAGAGACATTTCAAAGGATTGTGTTTGGGGTTCGAGAATCATGGTCAAGGTAAAGGTCATTGCTGCTAAAATAGAAAAATGTATTCGTACTGCATAACTTTAGATAGGGTTTGAGACCAAACTGTATATTGGAAGAGTTTATGGAAACCTTTCATGGGATTGCCTTTCGGTACCCTAGGGTCAAGGTCACTGTTACTTAAAATAATAAAAACCAAACACTCAATACTCAATATCTTTAGAAAGTGTTGACACATTGGGACTGAACTAAATATATGTAAAGTGTTTATAGAGACCGAATATGGATGGCGTTTGGTACCCCTAGGGTTAATGCCTAGGTCATTTTTATTGAAAATAGATAATAGTTTGGTATTGAATAACTTAGAGATGACATATTGTGACCAAACTTGGTATGTATGACGTGTTTATAAAGGAATTCTATGGAGGTTCAAGGTCAAGGCCACTGTTAATAAAAATATAAAAGAAAAAATAGAATCTCACAACAAAAGCTGAAGGTCTTCTGTCATTAATTGGAAACCATGTTTCTTGGCATTGCGTGTTTTCTTGTTTACTTTTTATTTCGTCTTTTTTATTGCTTTCGACAAGCAAATAGTACATCATTATTGTATTTACTTCAAAGCGAAGCGGCATTTAGTCAAGAGCGCTGTCCTATGACAGCTCTTGTTGATCATTATTTTTTTTAGATATTTGCGGTCTTTGAAATCATTTACAAGTAAGGTAAACCGTTTCTGTCAGCTCAGTTCATGATTGAGTGCCTGTATTGCTGTTTTAATATTAGCGTTGAGTCCTGTGGGTACTATTTATTCGATATTGTTTTTGTAGCCATACATTTTTAAACCTCGGTATCTGTTTATTTATCTATCTTGTCCCTGCATAATGATTTGCCTCGAATATAATTCATTTTCTATATGATATATATTAGTGCAAATGTAATCAGCGACACACGTGTTGAATTGTTATAGTTATTTTTCTGCAATATATCATGCGTGTTTAAATGTGCCTTGAATGTTCTGACGCTTTTACAAGAAATACCTTTTTACGGTAATTCCTGGGTTTGGTTATTTTTAAACAGTCCATTTTCAGTGAAATTCATTTTCAACTTCATAACCAAGATTGCCGTTTAAGAGGTACCTAACGACAGACGTGTAAAGGGAATGAGTGTCGTTGTATAACATAAATGGCATATTTTTTTTTTTTTTCTGTGGAGAACGCTTTTAGCATTTTCTCTCGGCTAAAGTAATATATTATTCTGTCAGAATAATACATAAAACTCTTTCATTTAAATATGGCATTTAAATATGACGTCAATTGATATAATAACGTTCGGTAGCCACAAAATGTACCATTTAAAGATCTGACGTCATTGGTTAAACTACATGTATTTACGTTCACAATATTGTATCATGGCAATGAACTTTTTTTATTTTGTAAATATGACACAAACAACTGTAAAGTAACCTGTACTTAATTATGTTTTGTTCTGTTCTGTTTTATAAACTTTTTACTTCAACATTCTTAGCAGCTAATCTGATGATTTAGAACTGAATATTCAAATCTCGATGTTACGTGTTAATTGGTAAGTATAAAGCTTACTATCGACACACTAGTCAATAAAAGATAGAAAGGTGTCTGCTATGTAACCGGAACCATATTAGGTGCTTCATTTGCAATATGTATACTCGTTCTTAGTTAAGCCCGGGTCTTTGATCGAGTTGATTACGTGAACATTAATTGTCGTGTCCAAGGGCATTCATCTTAAACTTAATCCCTTATTTACGAAGCATGCAGTTTAATTGAAAGAAAAGTGTTCAAGTTGTTTCCCATGTTCATCATTTAATACATTAATATTATTTATAAGATTAAAAAAACAATTTGGTTCAAGTATGCAAAGGTGTTCTGCATAAAGCATTAACTTATCACTGACTAACATATAATTATAATCATTAATTGATTCTACAAAACGAACGCATGCGGATGCTTTTTTTTTGCTTTTGAGAAAAAAAAAACATATTGAAAATGATTTTCAGTCATTTATTATATCTATACGACAATCTGCTTACAAATATAATACAGCAGTAAAAATTGAATTAATTCACATCATGCTGGGCGCAATTTTATCATAAAATATTAGAAATTATATCATATTAAACACAAACATAACTTACCTTGAATCCCATTAAATGGCGGATATTAAATATTGAATTACTTGCTCAGGATATTACGTAAATCATTTTAGTTTAAATGAGATCATTACAATACAAAGTGACTAAGGTGATTCATAGTAGGTCATATCAATATGTTTTATGGTTAGCATCAAACCGTAGTACGAAAACCTGTCTGATTATCCTGAAAAGAACAAACGAGCCCACGAAAAAACGAATACAAAATGAGTGACATCCTCGGTAGGATATATACACACCAAAGTCGGCTTAAAGTTAAGGGAAATTGAAAGGATCAAATAAAATGCATTGAGTTTTTTAACAGGATTCCCAAAACTTCTGCGGACGCTAAACATAGAAACGTATTGGTATTGCCAAAAACAGACGGTTTACTATTTCAATGTCCACTTACAATGAAATCGTTAATGAAAATCCAAACGGAAACCTTAGAAGCAAACATGTTGAATAATGTCGTCGACAACAACAACAACAACAACCTTTATAACAATGACGAAAATAAATCGCAACGGTAAACTTGGACATCGATCAGAGTTATTACATGTGCGTATCAGCAACAACGCACAATGTTAAAATATAGAAAAAAGATCCAATTAAACCTTATCATATTGCATATTTATTTTATGCCAACGGATTAGAACTAAATGCCACTTTAATGGGAGAAGTAAGCGTTATTCAACAATAATACATTATCCTGACATAATAAAAGAAAATGAAGAAAACAACTTATGAAAACATATAATGACTCGATTAATGTAATACGACATGAATACACACCATTAACCAATAATTGCTTTCTAAAGTACAACGCCTCACACTTGATGAAAAATGAATCACAAACAAGCGTATTTAACGTACAATTCTTATTACGAATTGAGAAACTTGACTATGGCAATAATGCATCCTAGCAATGAACGGCTTATTGCGTTTTTGATCAACACTATACGAAAAAATAATCATGATCAAATTCACAATCATTTTACGACGTGCATAATCGTATTCAATGATCATTGTTCACAAGCCGGATTTAATGATGAGCAAATTATACATTATGCCAAAAAAGACAAGTCCCAAAAAGATAAAGAACATTCTAAGCATATTATATAAAGTATATATTCTTTTCGGTGAAATATAGAGTGCATAAAAAAATATTCGTTTGTTTATTGCAACGGAAGCTCATTATTTGGTATTTTAATGGCACAGATGTAAATGCTTTCTAATATCATTTTTTGCAATCAAACCATTCCGAAACATTTAACAAATTGAAACACGATTATTGCGTCATGCATAAATCAGTTTCTTTGTGATCAAGTTCCTGTTCACTCCTTTGTAAATGTTCGTGTTCAAATCATAGCCTATTCTGCATGGCATGAGTGCAAATTAAACATTTCACTAATTATTTCATTAAAAGTAATGTCTGGCAATTCCGTTTTAGAAATCAATTTACAATTGTGAAGTGGCTTAGAACATTAAATTGTATTGACTCTTTTTATTGCGAAACACAGTCCATCATGCTACTGCAGAAAAAAAAGTATCTCAAATTCAGCATACGCAATAAATCATTGACACTATATTCAGAAAACATAGTAAACATTGTGGGATATGTAAACAACTAATGGAATAAACACTTTCGGGACATGGTAGGTTGCCTTATACCTGCCGTATAATTATTATGATACGCCTGAACGATTTAAGCAACATTAAAATCCTTATAATTGAGTACAAATGCGAGAAATGTTAACAGCATTGCAAAAATGAGTACAATATTTTGAAACTCAAAGAAGATCTGAAAAAAAACACATTTAGTGCTTCTAAGAAAGATATTTTAATTATATACAGAATCAAAGTAATCAGTTTGCAAATGTGCTCTCGTACAACCTTTTCCGTTATTGCTTTCAATATATGTTAGTGTCACGGTACCGTTACCTATACAGATGTTGAGAAGGTTTGTAAGGCGGCCATGGAGCTCCGTCGTAAGAGCAAGCGGACTGTCAGCGAAGGATAGGTGCACTGTCTGATCGGTCTAACCCTGTGACAAATGCCACCAAACGAGGGACAGTGACAGTATGTATGTACGTGGTTTCGTCGAGCTAATGTTCCCATGTTCCCTATCCTGTAAATTCTGCTTCAAACGTGGCAAAGGGTTATGTCTGGTTACCGTTACCTATAAACGTGTTGCAGAGATATATATGAGGCCCGGTAGCTCAGTCTGTGAAGCCCTTGCCCTTTCAGCTAGTGGACCAGGATTCCAACTCCGGACTGGCGGCACAATTTTCTCACCCTGTAGCATTGCTATTATTTTTATCACACCCGATGATAAACACAATGAGCACAATTTATATTATGATATGTTTATATCTGTTATATATTTGATTGCAGTTATAAAATGTATGTATTGGTCATCAAACTGTGTATGTTTATGTCAATAGGCAAATAATCTTGATTATCAATTAACTCGGAATGTATGTTGTTTGATAGCAATAGATCAAAAGTCAGAAGGCAAACGAACACAAAAAACCCCACAAGAATCACAAAGCAAAACGACAATTTAAATAAACCAGTCATTATTATTTATATGGGTTACCGTTCTGAACGGTCAGTGGAATCTAAAGCCAAATTATGCTAGTTAGCTGTACACGTGCCAATTTCAACTTGAAGAATAACCGCTATCGTTTTGATATCCGCTCTATGTCATAATTTGTACCATTACTCATATGAATTTGTTGAGTTTGGCTGTTGAGGTGCAGTATTTTGGGTTCGAAATTATGAGTTTTTGTATACGTTTTATGAGTTTCAAATTGTTCAATTTTAATTATATTATCCAGTTCGAGAGACAAAGTGCTGTTTTAATTGTCTTATTATTCTGCCAATATTAAGTATGCCCTCCACATAGCGCTCTTAAAGCCCCTCAGATAAGCCAATTATTGTTATTGCTACTAAATAGGAATAGCTGATTATGCTGAAGGTTTGAATCAATACAAAAAAGAAATATATGGTAGTAATTAAAGTATTTATGAGTTATAAATTGAGTAAGGGTACAAAGTTATTTGTTCAGAAGAATTTATGAAATTATTTATGCAATCAAAAAAAACACAAGAAATGTCAAATCGTCATGTGATTACTTTGACAAATTAACCATGCAATGCGATTGCATTAGCGTAGATGACAAAAATACTACACAGAGAAATATATTTAGTTAAGTTTTCAAATTAACTTTTTTTTTTTGCTTTTTTGCTACATATTTAAGTGCATTTAACTTAAAGCAGTATTAAAAATGCAAACAAAGTTGAGGAAATAAACAAACATCAATGTGTTGCATTTCGGGATTATACATTGCCATTTTTGAGGTTTATACAGAATTTTTAAATGTTTGTATTGAAACGGCCCCCAGGATGTTCTGCGTTGCCATACCAATAGCTGAACGATTTACGGTTCATCTGTGGAATTTACACAATGGTTTGACTTGCACGTGTTGCACTGATCGATCACAAATCGAAATGGTTTATCGTCGATTTAATATAATTTCAACCGATTTATTATTTCTATAGTACGTTACCATATCGCAGTAAGGGAAAAGTGAAAAATAAACATCTAATATTTAACGTTTTGGTGTTCATATAACTTTGTCCGCACGTGTTTAAGGTTGAAAACAATCGGAAACAATCGCATCATATTTAACGACGAAATACATTGAATATTTCAAACAATCTAGTTTTTGTCTTTTAGAAATATTGATATGTAACGAATGATAACCGACTTCTCACTGTTGAGATTTAAAGCAATATGGCTCAAGACTACAGGTATCTGCCTCTGTTGACTCTCAACCCCAACCCCTTGACCAAGATCCGGATGTATGTTAATACAGGTTAAAGAAAGCTGCTTACGTATCAATGTTTTATCAAACTGAACATAATTTGACAATGTGTTGCAAACAAATGATAGTTTTCAGTGTAAATATTGGAAAAATCATAGCATGTGGAACTGTGTCAATTGGTTGTTTGTAACCTTATTCCGTCTTGACATCAGCGTCATGCATTTTACTAAATTTTGTGAGACACTGAAGTTCTGCAGAGCGTAAGCAATCTATCATGACAGTTTGAGTGTACCTAAAGTTTAATTTGAATATACAAGGAAATTTAAGCCATAAGTAAAAAATGTTAAATAACATTATGAGGGATAACATTGCACGACCAGACTGCCTATTTGACATTTAGAAAAAAGAGAAATATTAAATTCACCCACTTTATCGTGACCCTGTGCAAATGAAATGTAATCATATACGAAAAACAAATTGGAGACCTTTCTGTATTACATTTTAAAGCGGAAACAGGATGATGATATTAAATATACATTAACTTAACTTAAATTATACTCCTAAGCATTATCAATAACTAATGCATTTTTTGGCAAGATTCATTTACACATTTACTAGTTTTTTACGCTCTACTCGTAGTCAAAATGTATTCATGAACAGCCAGAGGTATGGTTTCATTGGTGAGAATGTAGCACTTAATTTGAAAATACCATTACTTTATTTTTATTTTAATTAGTATATAATTTACGTCCTTCATGAAAAAATAACCCGGTAACCCTTCTGTTACATTCATCTAATCTAAAGTTAAATCTTAATAAACAGTTCCAAATTCACCTTGATGGATACGCTGAACAGCGCAGTTTCAATTGTTCCAAGGCCAAAAAAAAATTACCTGTGTTTCCGGTGACATGGCGAAAAAAATAGGGTCGGTCGGTCAGGATTTTTTTTTTTTTTACAGTTTCCATATCATGCAATTATTTGTTGACTCGGAACAATTATGTTATATCTAAGTGTTTCATAATTTACAAAAAGTCAGAGAAAAACAGCATTGTTTAATGTCTGAAATCATTTCCTTACCTTCGACTACCGTATTTTCTCGCCAATTTTGCCCATGAAATCTGGTGTTTTACAATCGTTTATAAGAAGCGATCGGTTTTTAGAAAACAAATCTTGCACTTCAATTTCTACAAATCTGTGATAATGTTCTACCCAAACAGTCAATTATCAACTTTTTTTGTTAATTTGCTTGAGGAAAATCGCCGATTTTCTTGTCAACTTAAACTAGGCCTTCAAGTGGAGGTAGGTTACAAATAGAACAAGTAAACGCGGATATGGATTTAATTTACTTATCTTTTTTTCGTACAATCAAAGTTTCATTCATATTTATAGTGAATTCAAACATTTCGGTCATTGTTATAAGATTCTCAGACGACGATTATTGATTATTTTTTCGATCGTATGGTATTTTCTTACCAGCCTAGGCGAAATCTTGGCCATAGCAACGCGCCTTTGATATTATCGCCGCTCGTGCTCTGACGTCACAAATTGTACCGTTTGATTGGCAGCCGACACATTTCAACAAATGTGTCGTTAACTTTCGAAGGTTTTTGTTTGGATTTCAGTTGATTGGACTTAATAATAAGGCGAAATAAATAACCATTGATAATTGCGGATAAATGTAACCATGGACCTATAAACCAGGTCTATAGGTCCGTGATGTAACGATTAATGAAATGTGTATTGGAACCTGGCAGTTAGCCTGCATGAATTTGCAAGAAGCCTGCATGATATACGCAAAACCTAATCGTAAAAAGTAAGTTTTATTTTGGACATGAATAAATAACACCGCGAGCTATAATCCTACATATTTTCAAATTAAAGACTGCAAAATATGTCTCTTGTGATTAACCACGTGTTTGGACCGTAAACATGCGTTTGCCAATTTGAAGATATCGGACAGGGTTCGCCGCCCTCCGCCATTTTGTTTTCCTGTTGACATAGCGTCTCAGTAATACATAATAAGGAATGAAAGTTTATTCTCCGGGGACATAGAAAGACAAACAACGAAAACAATGACGATATATTTGAAAAAAAATAAATATATTTTTTGACGATAGAATTAATATTTATTTTTTTTACTTTTATGTCTAAACAAAGATTAGGGTCGGCGAGGAAAAAATAGGGTCGGTCGGGTTACCGGAAACACAGGTAATTTTTTTTTTTGGCCAAATGGCTATTTTTCAAACTCTTACTGTGCGTCCTCTCTGTTATAATTAAAATCACAACTGATAACGACTTGTTGAGTTTGACTGTAAGTGTGCTGTTAATAAATTGTGTGGATTTGTTTGTGTTTTATGAGAATTTAAGTTTTTAGTTTCTACATTATTATAGATCATGATTACTATGAAGTTGTCTGTATCAACTTATGTTTTCGCCTAGATACAAGTATGCCCTCAACAACGTCCTCTTGAAACCCTTAAGGTAAACCAATTATGTTAATTGCTGCTGAATACGAGTAGCTAATTATACATGTAGATTAGGTACCATGAAACAAAAAAAAACGTTAATAATAGTTTTTAATACTCTAAGGGTAAAACGGTGATAGCTCGGAAAAACGAACCAACATGTTAAGGTAATCAAAAACAGCAGGCAATGCTAAGATAAAACGTTATTATGAACATGCTAATTGGGACTATTTTATTCAAGGACTACAAAATTCGAATGCAACAGTTCAAATATCTGACTTACACTAGTTTTTATTATTTTACCGCCATATCTTATTTCCTGAAAACGAAACTTTAACTCAATGCAATAAATTTAACTATTTCCATTTTATTTAAGATTATAATGCAATTTTTAGCGTACATCGAAACATGCCAAGTATATACTCGTTTTCTCAGTATTAACAAAATTTGGCTGTGTAAGCATGTTTAGATTAATAGAGGCATGATCAAATTAATGTGAAACCATAGTCAATATTGTCTTTTTTTCAAAACCATTGTGTTTTGTACCGTACCAAAGCAATGTATATTGAACAGAAACAAGATTTTGTCCTCATGGCGACAATGGTTTACGCCTTGCATAAAATCTAGGCATTGCGAGAAGAAATATGTCTTCATACTTTGTAATCTTGAATTTTGCATACCGACAAAAAGAAGATATATAAAGATCAAAGCGTTGAGCAAGAAGATATATATTCATATTTTAATAGACTTGAGTTTTTCGTGACGGAAAATTAAATAATTGTCTTAAACTCCACTTTCTGTTTATCTCGTTATTCAGATCTAGCAGCGAGGAGATGAGGGCGCAAAAATGCTATAACATAGACATTCACATAAAGTTGTTGCCTAGTTGCTGTATGTTGAGTGGCGTATGGCGTATGGAGACAGATTTTAATCAAATCTAGTTTGTACCCTTGAGTATTTGAACTTGAGGAAAACAACTATATAAAAACAAAAACTCGTCGATTGAAGCATCTTGACAGACGTCGTGACTAGGTAGATTTGATTACTGCATGTTAAGATGTTGTTTATGTTGTTCTGTTAGGCAACTGAAGACCTTCAAACGTTGGGGTTTTTGCAAACTCTGGATCATGAAATTGTTATTTTGAATGTGTGTCTGATGTTTCTTCAAATAAGATTCTCATCACTAATTATCTCTTGGCCGTTATTATCGACTTTTGAACACAACGAAGCCCTTTGCAATGATTCCAAAATATATTTTGACTGAATATCATTATGCATACATGTTCCAATAACTAACCATACATCAGCCGGTTGGGGCAGAAATAGGTCATATTTCAAGTTTTTAAAGAACAGCTTTTTAAATCATATCAAAAACGGGTTTCACATAAAATAAATTGAAAACACAATAAAAGACCGATGACCTTAAGTAAGTAACGCCATGTGACCCGCAGTTCTATTTGCAGTAGCAACAAGCCATAACGCAGTTACTTAATGACGTCATATGTTCTATATTAACACCTCAACTTCATTTCTTAAATGAACTGCCTTTCGGCAATTGCGTTCATCAATCGATGAACGCAACATCTTCGGATATGTTCGGATCGTAATTCATTGCATAACAATATAAATGAAAGCTATTGATCTTGTTATTGGTTGTATTGTGTCAGCAGGTCCCGTAAAATGTAGATCAACATTTTAGAAAGTGTTAGTTTATTGTATTTTAAATATATTGGTGCCAGAAGTGTTTCAATTTTTGCGTTTTAAAGTGATTTTAAGTGGTTGATCTTTTCCCGCGTTATTGTAACGTCATTTGAAAAATATGTTTCCGGTTATAGTCGGGTCGTTCTATTTACAGAATGGGTAAGAACGGATTACTGAAAGGTTTTCTTAAATGAAATGAAGTAGTTTTTTAACAATTCTTGAATGAAATAATGAACCATTGGTGTAAATATAAAGAATGAATTGTGGGGTTGATGTCATTATCGGGGATATGAAGGCAATTGGGTTGGTCAAAGTACAGTTGGAGTCCTTCGGCTTCCACACACATTGACCAACTCAATTGCGTTCATACCCCGATAATGACATCAACCCCGCAATTCATTCCTTAAATAACACCCATATTCAATTACGTAATGTAACGGTGACTGCAGGAACAAGCTCGGTGAAAAACGACAGTGTTGAATTGCAGTGTATAAATAAACTCTAATACCAACCATCGGGGTCGGGCACAAAACACACCCTGATAGTTCAGTGGTGGAGCGGTCGCTTCGGATCCAGAAGTTCGGGGGTTTAAAACCCGGCCGCTTCAAACAGAAAATCGGTAACCTATGATACCAGTATTTCCCTTGCCTAGCACTCGGCATATAAATTTAAGTACCGTAAAATGAAGAAGTGAGCACTAGACAAACCAAAAAAACTGTATTCCGTGTATAAGTGCCAATCATCGGGCACCTCGAGGAACCGAGCGGTCTCTGCTGAATGAGCTAGGGTATCGCACCCGGATCTCCTGATGCAACTGAAACAGATGATCAATGTGACGAACATCCTTAAAGAATGGAAGATAACTAGTCGCTTAGATTGTTTGGAAAGGAAAAAGATAATATGCAATTTAGTGAGGCCTTCATTGTTTCATCTTATTTCACATCAGAACGTGTGATGTCCATCCTCACGTTATGTGTTGTTTGACAAGGACTATATATGGGTTTTTCATACATTCTTGCGTTGAGGTTCAAAGGAATTCCGACTTGGTCATACCAATATCCAAACGATTTACGGTTAGTGATTTAATTATCGGTTATGATTCAGAACGATTTTGAATCTGAATATCTGAAGCATGCTACCAGATCACAGGCAGATAAAGATAAAAATAAAAAATAAAAAAATGAATTCTTTAATTGCACGTAATAGTCTTCATATCAATATGGACGTAAAAGGATCTAATTAGAAGTAGCGACGAATTCCATCCTATATCTATTTTAAACACTCCTGGATGATTATTTATCGTTTTGTTTGAATTACGGAAAGGTATCAAAATCATAACCGACCGTTTTGATTACAACAATAAAGCTTTCTTTAGTAAGAAAATTCTACCCTACCTGGCGTTGATCCTTTACGCAAACTTTACGTCATACATTGAAATAACGCAATAAAACATACATGTAAGTTAATTGGTTAAGTGTTTAAATATATTTTGTTTAAAATAAGTGTATGAAATCAAGCTCCTAAGGTCAGCCTAATGTGAATAATTTATACTGGTATGTTTATTTAATAGTGACTAAAGTCTCGAATATGCCAGGGTGGCAATTTTTCAATACGCCTAATATATGTGTCTGTTTAGAGGAGAAAGAAAATGATAGCATACAAAAAATAAGAAAGTTATTATCATAAAACTTCCTGTTTATCTCATTATACGTTTTTGTTAATCATATCTAGCGATGAGGAAAATCGAGGATGGAAACGAAGTTTTTACATGAAAACATGTCCCATTAGTTTGATGATAAGTGACGCGTGGTGACAGATGCTAATTTAATGAGAAGTTCATATTGCGAGTAAAGTGGGTTTTTGTTCAGAAAGCATGACCTTTTCAGTTATTAGAACTGTTCAATTATGACCAAGCCCAGGATTTGCCTTGAAAATGTGTTTGCTGAAATAACTTCAAAAATAACTAAGACTCATTTCGTAACGAATGATATATTGCAGGAAAGAACATTTGTTTTCAAAAGGAGTGCACTGCTTATGCACTTATAAACAGAATCTAAAAAGAAAATTTTATTTGATAACAAATCATTCTCTAGAGGCAAGTCAGACTACCACACACCTGCCGAGGTCAAAAACAGTATGACTACAAAAAAGAGATAACGTACATAGAACCTCACCACCCAAAGGTAGTATCAAAAGAGCTATACAAACACTAAAACTTGAAATGAGTAAACATGAACAATTCTCCACACACGTCATTCATTTCAAACACTTCAAGTATGTAAAAAAACACCAATTAAGTTATATTGCTTTTACAGGCTATTCATTTGGGAATTGAGGGTATCTGAAGACTGAATTTATTTTGCAAACATGCTCTTGTACAACATTATTTGTTATATTTTTCAATGTATGTTCGTGTTACGATACCGTTGACTATACAGGAATTGAGAATTCGTAAAACCTGTTCGGTAGATCAGTCGTTAGAGCACTTAATCTGTCAGCTAGGGATCCCGGGATCTAGTCTCGGTCTTACTGCACTTATTTTTCTCATCCTGTGACAAATTACGCCAAATGAGAGACAGTGATGGTGCACAATTCGTATTTAACCCGTGTTTTCCCGAGATTATCTTCACCTTGTTTTCCGTCCAATAAATGCGGAGACGAGTTTCAACTTGGCAAGGGAGTATCTCAAGTAACATGTGCCTATGCAGGTGTTGAGAAGGTATGTGTGCGACCCTATAGCTCAGTCTGTATAGCATTTTCCCTCTTAACGAAGGGTCTCGACTTTGAGCTCCAGTCTGGCTGCACATCTTTCTCTTCCTGTGCAGTTAATTGTATTTATTTTACTATTTTTATTTTATACATCTAAATTGATGCATGCAATAGTCTCGCCATTTATTTATATATTAATGTATAGATGTAAAAATTTTGTTTGCATTTATAACGTTTTTCTTGATCATAGAATTTGTTTACAATTTACGTTTATACAACAAAGAATCACGTGGCACAATCACAATGTGAATAAACCATGCATTGATACTTGCCAGCCTAAATGATATCAATCCAAGTTATACTAGTTAGCCGAAGTCGCACAAAATTCAACTCAAAGAATATGCAAAACAGATCATTACGCATTGTAACAATAGCGAGATATTAGATAAATTTCCCTCTTTGTCATAATTTGTATCCTTATTAATAACATTTTGGTGGCGTTTGATGTTTGTGTGCAGTTAATGAACTATGAATATTTGTTTACAGTTTTATGAGTTTCAAATTGTTCGCTGTTTTTTATCCATTACGAATATATGAGGCTGTCTGTATTAACTAATTATTCAGCCGAAATTAACTCTGCCCTCCAAAAAGTGTTCTTAAAGACCTGGAGATAAACCAATTATTTTTATTGCTGCTAAATACGCTTAGCTGATTACATTGTTGATTTGATCCAATGAAAAACAGAAAAAGTATGGTAAAAATTAAGTATTTATGAACTATAAATTCATTGAGGGTAAGGAGGTGCTTCTTAAGAAGAATTTACGAACTTGTTAATGCAATCGAAAAAAAAGAACAGGTCATGCCAAACAGCCATGATGTACTTACTGTGATGTACTTACTGTGACGTTGCTTTGCCTTTCATTGATGACGTGGACAAACTAGAAACACACATGGTTACACAACATGCAACAAATTCTTAGTTCAAAATAAGCGACAGGTTTATTTGTCTTCAATACAAAACAAAATGTATGTAAATAATTATTTTTTTATTATATTTCAAGTTATTAGGCGTTTAATTAACGGGTGTTTAAGGTTTGCCTTCTGCCCTTCTTCCCGATACTTATTTCCTGTGTTAGATTGTGCGTTTACAGTTTGTCAGCCAATGAGAATGTGTTCTCAATAATTCAGCTGACCTGGAGTAAAATATCAATGATAAAAATGAAAAATGTTGAAAATACCGGATCTTATATTTTAAGTTATTGTTTACATATTGCTTTGTATAAACGCTAGTGTTTAGGCTGAAAAACGATCGAGGAAATTATCCGATATTTTAAAGAACCCAAGAGGATGATTTATCGTCTTGTTTCTAATAGGCAAAGGTATAGAATGAAAACCGACTTGTTAATGTAGAGATAAAGAGCAATATATTATGTACTTCACAAGAACAGAGAAGGTTAAATAAATGATTAATATAACATTTTAAATTGTGAATCATTCTTATCTCGCCCGGTGTTGATTGTTTACTCAAACTTTTAGCAATTCATTGAAATTGAGCAATAAAACCTACATGTACGTTTATTGCTTGAGTGTTAAAATATTTTAAAATGCATGTATGTATATGAAAATAAGCTCTTGATGTAAGCCTATGTGAATAAAGTATTCAAATCTCATTTGTGGACCAAATAGTGATTGTTTGTTTCGACACAAGATAGGTCAGTCTGGCAATATTTTAGAAGGCCTAATATGTGTTTTGGTTTAAAAAAGATTTTGTTGAGCACCTTGAAATGTCTATCGAAGCATCATTATGTTCCACGCCATATTTCTCAGATATGTGTAGCATAGTTCACCTTTACCGTACTTTCTGACGCATGTCTGACAAAACTTTCATAACAAGTACAAACGATAACAGTGTTTACAATGAAAGTAATAGTTAAATCTTCCTTGTAACTAACTAGCGGCTAAAAGTCAAGCAGGACTGAGGCGGGATTTAGCAAGTGTCTGCTATTCATAGGGAACCCCCTTGCAAGACTGCAAACACAGAACGGTTTTGTTCCAATGGTGTCTTCTAACCAGGGTTTCTTCTCTCACGATTAGGATTAGGTATCTCCTAATACAGATAAAGTGTCGTAAAAATATTATTAACTGTGGTAGTAGAGAGATTCAGTAAGTTTCAGAGTACAGTCTTTCTTGATCATGAGTTTAATGAAAAGTTCATTTCAGTTCCTATCCGTCTTTTCAGGAAATATAACAATAACTTGTTTTTGCGGATTCTTATAATAATTATGAATCTCTCATATTCTTAAATTTCTCACAGAAAGCTCTTTAATTAATACTTCTTGTAACAAGCAATTTGTGCCATAAGCAATACACATTAAAGAGTTATGACTGCAAAGAGCCATAATTTTAATGTTACCTTTCTTTACGACGCATTAATGTCAATGACAAACAAGTAACATACAAGGTCACAGCCTATGCTTCAACTAACAGCTGTTTTTCATTAAAACGAAAGTATAATAGCTTGCATAAATTTGATTTTTTCGTATAGTACGATGTTTTAATACGTATTGAGACAGATCCTTATTAAATATTTATTGTGACCCCATGAAATTAAATTTTAAGAAAACTGATTTACCGACGTATTTAGCGTTTTTCACTTCGTCTAGAAATGTAATGAGTCAACACTTGTATTTTCAGTATTTACATTATAGGATTGCACACTTAGGTTAAGAAATGAAAAATAAATATTAATGTGGATACATTATCAATATAATCACTTTGTTTACCAAAAACAGTGTTTATTATACCGGAACAAGATTATGCTTTAAAATCGTTGAAAGGAGTAGTACTTTTTACAGTTCTTTTCGCCGGCAATACAATCGAATCCAAAAAACATTTTTAGTGCGCCCAAAGTGTAACCGATAAGTGCCCGTCATTTTAAGAATGGGTAATGTAAACTGATGATTGTTTAATACAATTAGCTAGTTTCATAACAGTTCCTGATTAACCTATATGTACTAGGATATACAGACATTTGCCTATATTTGATAGTGTCAAGTGTATTTTACGAAACCTGATATTAGCTGAGGACTAGTAGTAGGTAACTTAAGAAAGGGTCCTTTAATTAACACATTTCTCTATCGGAACACGTTGGACATCTTCCTTCGAAAGCAGTTGTTTTCGATGGAAAAAGGTGTTCCGATTCGCATTTCCATTTTCTGCGTAGTTATCTATAATGATCTATTCCCTTCGGTGTCTCAACAAGATTTATTTAAGAGTCTTAGGCTTGTTTTTAAAATGAGAGAAGGAACAGAGAAGTTTAAATGTCTGTAAGAAAATAAATCATAAACCTTACATATTAAATCGTTATGAATTTAACGCTTAAAATAAGCGCTTCAATGTTCATATACATACACATTTATGTTTATTCGTTAAGTGTATAGACATTTTTAAAATAAACTAAATTATAGCAGTCTCTTGAGATCAGCCTTACGTAAATTTGATTATCAAATAGTGATCTGAGATTATATTGAACAATTAATAGGTTAGTGTGGCCATATTCTACTAAACCTGGTATATGTTTCGAGTTCAAGCTGGACGATATGTTGTATTTTAATCAACTTGAATATAGCATACCATAACTTTAGAAAGTTGTTATCATGAAACTTTCCTTTTTCTCATGTTAGGTTTGTTTTGTAATTCGTATCAAGGCATGAGAAAACTGATGAGGAATTGAGGAAATTACAAGAATCACGTTCCATTTGCTTAATAATAAGTTACATGTGTGGCGACAGATGCTAATCCACTGAGCATTTCAACTTGAGAGAAAAGAGCTTTTCTTTTTCAGAGGGCATAAACTTGTCAATTCTTAGAACAGTTTAATTAGGACCAAACCAATATTATTAAGACACGCATTATATATTGCAGAATAGAATACCATAATATGTTTTCAAAGCGAGCGCGTTGCTTATGCAATAATAAACAGAATATAACAGAAAATTGTATTTGACAACAAATCATTCTCCAAGGAAAAGCTATATTACGACCGAGGTCTAAAAACAGTATGACCACAAAAAATGAAATTACATACATAGCACCCAACGACCCAACGCTAGTATCCAAACAGCTATACAAACACTCCAACTTGAAACGAGCAAACAGGAACAATTCACCACACACGTCATTCATTTCAAACACTTCAAGTATCTATGTAAAAACACAAAATTAGGTTATATTGCCTTCACAGGCTATTCATCGGTAAATTATGGGCCACTTAAGACTGAAGTAATTTTGAAAAAAAACAACAACATTATTTGTTATATTTTCCAATATATATTTCCTTTAACGATACCGTTAACTATACATGAATTGGGAATTTGTGTAGCTCATTCTCAAGACCACTAAGACTGTCAGCTTGAGATCTCGTATTCGAGCCTCGCTCTTGTCGCACTTTTCGTCTCACCCTGTCACAAATGGCAATAAACGAGATTCAATGACTGAAATGAAATTCATATTTTACTCGTATTATTTTTTGACAACGCGGCGAATGATTTATGCTTGGCAGTGGAGTATGTCACGTAACCATTACCTGCGCAGGTCTTGAGAAGGTATGTATGCGAACCTGTACTTCAGCATGTAGAGCATTTGCCGCGTATTCGAATGGTCTCTGGTTCGAGCTCAGGTCTGGAATATCTATATTTCACTGCGAAATTAATACTTCTTTTTATTTTACTCACGATATCTCAATTGATACATGCAATATAAATTCCATGTATATTATAATATGTGTATAGTTGTGACATATTTGGTTGCAGTAATGTACGTGTTTCTTGGTCATAAACTGATATTTGTAAATCACCGTGGCACAATTACAACATGAATGAACCATTCATTAATGTTTGTAAATGTTTCCGGCCTGAACGGTCAGTGGAATCTAGATAATCTCTAGCCAAAGTATACTTATTAGCCGTATTCGTGCCAAATTCAACTTAAAGGATATGCATAACAGCACAGTGCCAATTGTATCAATACCGAGCTATCCTTAAACTTTCCGCGTTATGTCATATTTGTATTCTTACCAATAGCAACTTGTTGAGTCTGGCTGTTGGTGTGCAATAAGTGAATCATTAATAGTCGTGTACATTTTATGGGTTTCAAACTGTTCAGTGTTTGTATTATTCATTACGAGAAATATGAGGCTGTCTGTATTAACTTATACTTGAGCCAATATTAAGTATGCCCTCCGCAAAGTGCTCTCAAAGCCCTTGGGATAAACCAATTATCTTTATTACTACTAAATATTTATGAATAGCTGATTACACTGTTCATTTGATCCAATAAAACAGAAAAAAATATGGTAAAAATTATGTATTTATGAGTTATAAATTCGATAAGGGTAAAACAGTACTTGTTTAAAAGAATTCACGAACTTGTAAATTAAATATAAAACAAGAAATGCCAAGCAGCCATGTACTGACAGTAAAATTGCAATGCGCCTCATTGATGTCGAGGACAAACATGAAATATAAAAGATATACCACATACACGTCGAAATATATTTGAAGGCAGAACACAAGTTTATTTCCACACAAAACATCGCACATATAAACATCAGTGAAGAAGGCTGTGATAGCCAATAATCATAATTCATTATCCATTTGCTTGGCGGTTCATATAAGTTTGACTAGTTGAAGTCAATTACAGTAGTATATATAGAAGCGAATATTTAAACCTTTTTAGAAATAATATTACGTATGAATCATTTTAGAACATTTTAACAGTTGGTTTCTTCAACATTTAGTATACCATGTATTATATAAAGCAAAGGAACGCAACAGTTTGTAATAAGCAACATATATATTTTATTCAAACGAAAAGAATGTAACTGCATGACTGTAAGAAATTTACATATTTAAATATTAAGCTTTAACAAACAACGTCCAATGGTCATGCGTGTTTTAAGTGAGTGGTTTTTCTACATAATTAGGTTTACTTATCGCTCTTATTTGAATAAAGGAATAATAAAAAAAATGTTAATACGTGATCAATAAAATCAACTTTTATCGTCAGTGTTAATTGTACCGATACAATACTTGGTCCTCAAGGTCTGATTTTACAACCTCTTATATACAAATGAACGCCTTGAGAAAGAAGAAATGGGTTCATAATTGATTAAACTTGAGTTTTGCATACCGACAAAAATCACAGAGAAAATCATTTTCTAAAACGCATTTTTCTGTTGTCCCAATATTCAGATCTAGCTATGTTGGTGCGAGGATGCGAACAAACCTACAACATAAGCATTTACATATTTATGTCTTTGATGTTAAAATGTTCATGTCCCTAATTTTGGCTCTTGCGATGTGCCCCTAAACAGGGTTTACTTAAGGAATGAAGGATTCCATGCGTACTTTGACCAGCCAAATTGCATTCATATCCCCGATAATGACATCAATCCCGTAATTCATTACTTATATTTACACCAATAGTGCATTATTTCATTCGAGAATTGTTAATAAAATACTTCATTTCATTTAAGAAAACCTTTTAGTAATCCTTTCTTACCTATTCTGTAAATAGAACGACTGTAACCGTTTTATAAAATGACGTCACGATAACTCGGGAAATGTTCTACCACTTGAAATCACCTTTACACGTAAAATTGAAAAACATATAGCAACGATACATTTGATATATCATTATTTAACACTTTCTATAATGTTTATTCATATTTTACTGCATCTGCTGAAACAAAACAAACATTAACAAGATCAAAAAATTCCATGTATATTGTTATTCGATGAATTGCGATCCGAACATATCCGAAGATGTTGCGTTCATCGATTGATAAAAGCAATTGCCCAAAGGCAGTTCATTTAAGGAGTGGAAGTTAAGGTGTAAATATTTTTGTTTGTTCGACTACTGGCTTGCCCCTGTAGTTTTCATTGTATTTTTAACAGGATTTCAATATAAGAATGATAACTGACTTGTAAACCACACCGCATTTAGATTACATCGTTTTTTGTTTCCATAGCAAGAACAAAGAACTTAAAATGTTTGTTACAAAATGAATGATTAACATCACATTTTAAGTCTTCCGCATTTTAACCCAGCCCGGCGCAAATCTTTTACCCGAATATTCAGTCATTCAATGAAACATCGCTTAAAATATAACATAAATGTACGTTACATTGGTAAAGTGGTTAAATATTTGAAAAAAAAAATAACTATATTATAGAAATTTCTTGAGATCAGCCTAATGTGAATAAACTATTCAAAACTAATTTGACTGTCAATATTTATCTGACATTATATTGAAAACCCAATAGGTCAGTAAGGGGTTTTTCGGGTTTAAGCAGGAAGATAATTATTCTTGAATAAACTTGAATATAGCATACAAATATATCATAAGGTTACAATCATAAAGCTTCCTGTTTTTCTTAATGTACGTTTTTTGTAATTCATATCTAGCGATGAGGAACATTGAAGATGGAAATGAAGATTTTACATGAATAAATGTCCCCATTTGTTTAATGTTAAGTTACGTGTGGGGCGACATATGCTTATCTACTGAGAATTTTAACTTATGAGAAAAGAGTTTTCTTCATTCAGAAAGCACGACCTTATCAGTTATAAGAGCTGTTTAATTAAAGATGCATTCATACTCCCAAATAACATTTACCACAATTACTAATATTGTTTTCATATTCCAAAAGAGATGAAAAATGTCGGAAACAATGGTTCGTATGAAGGATACCGAGTTGGATTTGAAAGAAATGAACATAAAACAAGGTATTTTACCTTATGAGACTATAGTAGACCACAGTAAATCTTTTAGCATTCACCAATTTTTAATATTTTTGCGCTTTCTGCTTTTAAATATACGGTTACAATCTTGTTATCAGTAATTCATATTTTCCATAAATGCATTATTTAGTAAGTAGTTAAAGGTTTATCAGTTAAAAATATTAGAGTTTGCTTTCAAAACCAATGCATTGATTATTTCTTATAAGAAGAACCTTAAGATTAAATTCTACTTCACAGCAAGCCATTCTCCAGGTATAGGCCAGATTACCACACAGTTATCGAGGTCTAAAAACGGTTTTGCGACAAAGGATAAATCATAAGCACCCCAGGACCAAAACCCATATGGAACATTTATACAAACACTTAAACAAGTACTGAACAAACAAGAACAATTCACCAGACACGTCATTGATTTCAAACACTCCAAGTATGTAAAACGCAAATCAAGTTATATTGCTTTCACAAGGCAATTCATCGGAAATTGTTGAAAATAAAGAGGAAGTCATTTTGCAAACATGCTCTTGTCGGGTAGCCCAGTCGTTGGAGCACACGATCTATTTGCGTGTGATCCTCGATCTTCTTGCCCATTTTTCTCACCAACGCCGCCAAACGAGGGACAATGACTGATAATTAATCCATATTTTACCACTATTTTTATTCTGATCCACTTGATCTTGTTCTCAATCCTCAACATGGGGCGACCATTTTTTAACTTGGCAAGGAAGATTTCAGGTTACCTTCACACATGAAGATCTTAAGTATGTATGTATGCAGCCATGTAGTTAAGTCTGTTGAGAATATGCCATGTTAGCGAAGGGCCCCGGGTTCGTGCTCCGGTCTGGCTGCATATATTTCTCTCCCTGTGCAGATTATCAGTATCTTCCATGGCCGATAGTGTAAGATAGGTTCATCCCGATCCGAGCGTTTACCGAGTTTCCGCAAAACACCCTGCGCTAGTGTTGGGATGAACCTATCTTGCACGAGCGGCTATGGTAGATGCTTTTTCTCCCACCTCAGTTAAACAAAATTAAGTAAAAATGTATTTTTTGCTGGAACTCTTTTGTGCGTAGTGAAAATAAATGCGTATGAATATGTGATAATTCGTTGTTGTCACGGATATGCGCGCAGTGATTCAGAGAGTGAAGCATTATTTCCTGAAAGGTGCGTGAAGACATTTTTGTGGTGACCTCTGAAGCGATAAATAATTTATAAGCATTTTAAGTATTGCCACAAGACAAGGTTTCTGTGATGCTACAGACAACAGTCTTCAACAAGGGAGGTAATTACAATGTGATGACCGTTAAAAAGGAGTTCCATACGGGTACTTGTTTTATCTTTGCCCGTGGGCAAGATACGAATTCCTAGCATGGTTAAATTTTAGGGTTCTACTTATCTGAGGTGGGAGAAAGAATTATCTAATTTTCTCTCAATATCTAAAGTGATATATGCAATAGTATCGCCATTTACATTTCAAAATGTGTATAGCTGTGGCATATTTGTATGCAGTTAATTACGTTTTTCTAAAATGATGTTTGCAAAACACCATAGCCAAATTATGACGGTTTACAATTTACTCTAAATTTAAAGTGATAAATAGCAATAGAACAAACAACAAACGTCCTTAAAACACACAAACCACTTGGCACAACCACTTTATGATAATACCATTAATTAATACAGGTTGGTGGCCTGGACGGTCAGTGGAATCTAGATTACCTCGAGCCGTATTTTACTATTCAGCCGTAATCGTATTCAGCCAAACTTAACTTAAAGGATATGCATAACAGCACATTGTCAATTGATGAATAGCACGATATCCTTTAAATTTCCGCTCTATGTCATAAATTGTATACTTTCTGATAACAACTTGTAGAGTTTGCCTAAGGGGGGGGGGGGGGGGCAGATAATGAATTATGAGTATTTGTATACGTTTTATGAGTTTTAAATTGTTCAGTTTTTTTATTATCCATTACGAGATATATGAAGCTCTCTGTACTAACTTATGGTTCAGTCAATATTAAGTATGCCCTCCACAAAGTGGTCTTAAAACCATTCAGATAAACCAATTATCTTTATTGCTACAAAATATATAAGAATAGCTGATTACACTGTTGATTTGATCCAATAAAAATTAGAAAAAGTATGGTTAAAATAAAGTATTTATGAGTTATAAATTTAACAAGGGTAAAACGGTGCATGTTTTGTAAAATCCACGGACTTGTTCATGCAATCGAAAAGAACCGGTAATGCCAAACAGCCATGTACTATCTGTAACATTGCTACGCGGTGCATTGATGTCGATGACGAACAAGAAATATACATTGTTACACAGCAAATATTTCTTACAAAATTTGAATGCAGAACACAAGTTTATTTCCATTCATGACATGACACATATAAACATCCATGAAGTAGACTATGGTCATATTTCAAAATGAAACATTTGCTTGCCGGTTTATGTAAGTTTTATGACAGGTTGAAATTATTAACGGTTACAAATAAAATAGCGAATATTTAAACTTTTCTCAGAATTTATATTACGTGCGAAACAGTTTACAACTATGTACCAGTTGTTACATGAACATCAAATTAATCATGTATGTAAAGCCATATAATGCAGCGCTATGCCATAAGCATCAGATGTTTTTTCTTCAATACGAATGTATAAATGCATGTAAGAAATGTAATTATTGTCATCACATGTTTAATTATTTACCTTTAAAACAGTATTTTTAAAAAATAATAAAAATAAATGTCATACCTTACATATATGTGTCCCTTCTTCGTGTATACAAAGTTGATCGGACCGTATGTCACTGTATTTAAAATTTAATCCAGTTTTGACATCAGCTGTCAATATCGTATTTTCGTCCGGTCCGGACCTCGCCAAAATAAAATATGGACCGCTGACGTCGTCAAACTGTTAATGTTGCGTGCTTCGTGCGATTTTCACAACGACAAATTTTTCGCAATTAAACGTTATTAGCGTTGTTCAATTAAACACATCAAATGCGCTTTAAAATCATTGAATGAAAATATAAAATGTTCGGTATACGTACAATATAATAAGAAATATGACACACCACATCGGGTCATATGACATTATAAGGACCAGCTAACTTTCGGTCCATATACACTTTCGGGGGCTAACTGGCCGGTCCTTAAAGTGACATATGACTCTCAGTGGTGTGTACTATTTCTTAAATGGAAATATATACTCTATAAAATGACTTTAATATCGTAAATGTTCATTGTACAGGAACAAAACTTGGCCCCCGTGGTCAAATTTTACTACTCCTAATATACAAATGTGTGCCTACAGCAAGCAGAAATAGGTTCATATTTGAGAAAACTGCAGTTTGCCATACCGAAAAACACACAGAGAAAATCATTTTCTAAAACGCGTTTCTCTGTTTTCCCAATACTTAGATCTAACAACGTTCTTGCGAGGATGCGAACGAACCTACAAAATAAGCATTCGCATAAAGATGTTTCTGATTGACTTGTTGTTAAGTTGCGTATTGTGACAGATGCTAGTCAAATACATGTTGTACCCCACGATTGTTTGAACTTGAAATATAAAAAAAAATGTGAGTGGTTTTGTCGACGGAAGCATTTTAACAGACGTCGTCTGGTAAACTCGGTTTATTCGACCTGGCACGAAAAACAACATAAGAATACTCCCAGATTCATGCTTAGTTGTTGTTTACGCAGATCTCTTAAGCCAATTTGGACCGTTTGGTATATTTAAGAAATATTACAAAACCACTGAGGGTCGTATGACATTATAAGGACATGCCCGTCATCCAACGAAAGTGTAAATGGACCAAGGCGCTTTGCTTGTTTCTGTAGTTTCTTTATGTACATATTTTATCAAAAAACAGTGATATACGGACTGAATGCCTTTACATATACAAAGACAGGACACATTTATGTTAGGTCTAATAAATATATTTTTTTTAATAATTACCGAAATGTAGAAAACAAGCGGACAATATATTAGTAGCCTAGTATAAATTTAATATGAAAAACACGGGCGGATCCTGGAGCTGAGGTTAGAGGGGCACAACCTTTTGACATTTGCCTCTCCCTTACAACCGAAATATAAATGGTTAAAACAATTGCAGTTGGGTTGGTGGTTAAAGCCACCCACCACCCTTTAACAATTTCTAATCTATTATGGTGACTTTTGAGTACATGTAAATTCTATTTTCTCCTCTATTGACAAAAAAAGTAAACTTGGACGATTTTAGGAGGGGGGATGCGCGACATGCCCCCGTAATCCGCAAGATTTAATCATCAGGAAACAAGTAATTTACATTACCTTAGAATACAACATACATGTTCAGCCAATGAAACTGTTGATAGGAGATAATTTAGTAGCAGGCTTAATCATTTAGAATTCCAACGTAAGAGGGTGTTTAAAGTCCACCTTCTAACACTCATCCGATACACATTCCCTTTGTCAGATTTTGCGTTTTCAATTTGCCAGCCAATGAGGATGTGTTATCAGTCATTCAGCTGACGTAGAGTGAAATATCAATGATAAGGATGAAAATTGTTTAAAATATCAAATCTTATATTTCAAGTTATGGTGTTCATATCGCTTTGTATGCTCGTGTTTAGGCTGCAAAACGATCGAGGAAATTATCCTATATTTCAAACAACCTAAGAGGATGATTTATCGTCTAGTTTGAAATACGGAAACGTATCGAATGTAATCCGACATGTTACTGTTGAGACAAAAAGCAATATATTATGTACTTCACAAGAACAGAGAAGGTTAAATGAATGATTTCATTTTAAAATAAGAATCATTCTTATCTCTCCCTGTGTTGATAGTTTGCTTAAAATATAAGTCATATATTGAAATTGCACAATACGTTTACACGTACGTTTATTGTTTTAGTGTTAAAACAATTTGAAATACATAAATGTATAAGAAAACAAATTCTCGGGGTAAGCCTTATGTGAATACATTATTCAAATCTGGTGTATCAAACAGTAATTATTGTTCAGAAACAAGCCAATTGAATCTAGCCAAATAGAACGAGGCCTAATTTTTAAATTTTGTTGCGGTTTCTAGCAGAGTATGGTTACCGCATTGAAACGGCCATCGAACCAACATAATGTTCCGCGAAATGTAACTGAAACATGTATGTGGTATTAATTGGCTCATTTCAGATGTAAGACGTGCATGATAACTACAAATAGTAACAGGTTGAAATTTATTGTTAAATCTACTATTGTAACGTTCTAGCGGCATAAGGTCAAGTAGTTAGCAAGTGTCTGAAATTCATATGGAACTCAAAGGACGAAGGTTGCAATTAACATACGTTTGTGATCTAAATGTTCTCAAGCATTGAATTTGAGTTGATATTGAAGGGTCCAAGTGTCACAGTCTACAATATTAGTTTAAATAAAATATCTTCTAATAAGGAGATACTTAGTCCTTATAATGAAACGCTAAGTTCTAAATAGAATATAGTTGGCCTATTGTTTAAACCTTTGTTAAAGTTAACAACGTGATTAAAGGTAAAATATTTGATGATGCGCTGATTTAATTAAATAAGCACACCTGAAACATTAAATAAGATGCTTACGCCTAAATACTTAGTGCTTATTTTGAGAGTATACCTCGTAAGTAGGAGGTTTTAATTTATATTAAGGACAGTATATTTCATAATTAGGAGATACTAGTTCCTAATTAGGAAATATATCGTTATAGCGAGAAAATGAACAGAAACCACGTAAAACGTTATTATTACTTAGTATCTCTTAATTAAGATATTTATTTTATATACTTTTAATGTATTATGAAATGTGGCAGTAGAAAGCCGTAGTAAGTTTACTAACAGGAGTTTAAGAAACAGTTGATTTCAGTAACTATCCTTACTTTCAGGTAAAGAAATATCAATTTGTAACTGCGGATGCTTTAATTTAATAATTTTGAAATCCACATATTTATATTTTTCCCGCAGAAATCTGTTTTAATTAATAATCTATTTAACAAGTGATTTGTGCTCGCTATTAACTTCAAGAAATGACGTCAAATAGGTGCATATATAGAATAAACATTGTAACTTGCATTGATACAGACAGACAGACCGACGACCGACCGACCGACCGACCAAAGACAGACAGACAGACGGACAGACATACAGACAGACAGTTTATTTTGACTTGTACATGTTCTTGTATATCGTCAACAACACATATGCGTTAAATGATCAGTGTCAACGTGAAAGACAGTAACAAACAATGAAGTACAAGCGAGTATATTACAAAAGTTTCTAAGTTACAACACATCTGGTAACTATTTTATACTGAAATTGTTAGAATCTATCAAAATCAGAGGATGGATTGCATTTCCTTGTTTTAACCATAAACTGTGAGTGAGTCGTATCGTGCTAAATGTAACTTGAAGAATGCGTTGCATTAAATTTATCAATTTTATCAAATAGCTATATATATACATCAGTAGCAATTCATCAACAGCTATGCCCCTAATGTCTGCGATCAGTCATTATTAATATTTATACTAATCACAACTTATTTGAGATTGGCTGTTGATGTACAGTTAACGAATTATGAGTTTAGTTGATAAACATACCTAGTTTGTTTTATAAAGTATGTATGCACTGTGCTGTTTGTGGAGTTTTGTGCTGTTCTCCAATGTTTCTTGTTTGTGATTTTTTATTTTTGTGTTCTATGTCTTTGGCGTTTACCCAGTGCCATTAAACCGGGTTTATGTTTTAAACCTTTTTGCTACTGAGCTTGTTTCTGTAGTTTTTCACATAAGTACTGAAGACAAATTTAAAATACCAACTTAAAGGATACACATAACAGTACAGAATCAATTGTATCAATAGCCAGCTATCCATTTTAATTTCCGCTCTGCGTCATAATTTGTACCATTACTGATCGCAAATTGCTGTTGACATGCAGTTAACCAATTATTGGTGCTTGTAAATGTTTTATGAGTTTCAAAATGTTCAGTTTCTATTCCTATTCATTGTAAGAAATATAAGGCTATCTTTATCAACTTATTCTTTAGCTATTATTCAATTATGCCCTCCACAAAGTCTTCTTGAAGCTTTTCAGATGTGCCAATTATGTTAATTGCTGCTGAATACGAATAGGTTATCATAGATGTTCACTACATGCCAACCGAAACATATATGCTATTAATATTAACAGTATGAGTTATAACTACTGTTCGGAAAATACGGTGTTAGCGAACGAAACAGAATGTACAAAATGCCATAATTTTACTGTTACCTTGCTTTACGGTGCATAAATGTCAAGGACAAGCAAGTAACATACAGGGTCACAGCCTACATTTAAAACTAACATGTGTCTTTCTAAACGAAAGTATAATTGCGTGTAAGAAATATAACGAGTGTCTACTTTTAAGGTTATTAAGCTTTTAAAAAGAATATCTCGCATACCCTTTCATTTTTAATCTTAGTTACCTTTCAATACCACAGTAGAATGTAGTGATGAAACGATAATCGAGTACAATCGATAAATCGTCGCTGACAATGCTTTGTCGGCGACAATCGATAATGGTTGTCCAAAATCGATATCGCTAATGTTACTTCCGGTAACTACGAATTTTTTGTTGAGGTAAAACTCGAGTTAGTGTCAATATTTGGTTCCGGTAAATTCTCGAATTCATTTTAACATGGGAGGTCACTCTCTAACACAAATGCGGTAGTGTAAACACTTTTGCTTAACAACTTACAAACTCTCCCAAAATTACAAATTACTTTTATTTGCTTATATATTTCATAAATATTTCTTCAATAACTTGTTTATATGGTGTAGTGGATCCGGTTTTACCTGCAAATACCGGTGATCCCGGTGATCGATGCATTCTCTTTATAAAACCTTTTTTTGTATCGTTTGTAACTAATTTACTTTTTTGTGAAGTTTTATGAAATTAAGATTTTCCTATGAAATGTTAAATATAACAGTTTATTGAATGTTAAGCTGGTTCACAAATAAATACTTACTCGATGCGGTGTGCATCATTTTGCAATTAATGTGCAATTATTTAGCATGTGTTCTGTTCTTATTTTTTTTTCGTTAAGTTATTAAAGACAGAAAAGGTTACGGAAATTTACTTACTGTTGCAAATCACACTTACTGATTCCAGGTTTAACCAATTAAATGAAAATGTTGATAATATGTATAAAGAATGTTTTGCTTACTGATATTATGAACTTTCGATTATTGCCCGATAGTAAATCGAAATGCTTGGTCCGATTCGATTCGAGTATCGATAGCAAATGGAGTCCGATTTTCAAACACTAGTAGAATGTAATGGCCATGCGTATGTTCAGTATTTACAAAACTAGGTAGCACGCGCATTTATATAAGTAAGTAAATATCTAGCATTTGATGTTAATAAATTATCAATAAAATGAGTTGTTTAGTAACCATGACAAAGAATAAATTCTCGTGTTATACTGTACAAATCTACGCCTAATATAGTTTTGTACCATTGAGTAAGAAGATAATTGTTTATACTTAGTGATTTGAGTATGGTGTTTACAATAATTCAACCCATCTTTCTGTATTCCTCATAATAAACTTTTGTAATTCATATGAAGCGATGAGGAAATAGGGGAGCAAGCAAGGCTACAATACATGATTTATTTTAGTTTTAGTACGATGTTTAATCGGCTACGGACACAGATGCTTATCAAAAATGTATTGTGACCCAACGTATTTGAATTTGAGGAAAATATTATTTTACCGATTTTTAAAGAAAACTCCTCACCTCGTGTAAGAAATTAATCGAGTATACACATGTACTATCAGTATTTACCAACTAAGGAAGCTTTTGCACGCTTTGGTGAATAAATAAACAATAAAGATTCACGTAAATACATTATCAATACAATAACTTTGTTTACCAGAAGCAATATGTATTGGACCGGAACAAGATTAATACGCCTAATATAGTGCAAGTTCAAAGGATGTAGACACGACAAGCGCGAATTTACTTTTCTGTTCACAGGCAATGAATTTGAATCCAAACAATATTTTGAGTGGCCACAAACTATTACAATTACTTAAGAATGGTTAACGCCAATTGATCATTTTTAATACAATTTCATAACAATTACGGATAGATATATCTGAACATTGCTTTCACTTGCATTTTTGCTAGTGTAAAGTTTATTAAATGCAACCCGATATTGGCTTAGGACTATTTGTAGTAGGTAAAGTAAGACATGTTATTTTATGAACAAATTTTCCAATTGGAACACCTCGGCTATTCTCCTTCGTAAACAGTTGTTTTCGATTGAAAATGACCGATGTGTTACGGTTGCACATTTCAATATTCTGAAGTTGTTTATAATCATCTATTCCCCTAGGTTACTCACGTAGATTGTTTAAGATGCCCCACTTTTTTAAATCACATTAACGTAGCAATCTTATGAATGAATTTAAATTAAATTTGGTATCTTCAGTATTAAATAAACCGTACGTTCAATGTTGTAACTCCAGCGCACAAATTACTTTAACTTGTCTAATCAAATGTAGATCTAACTATATATGATTTCGATTTGCAGTACTACAGTCTGGAGGCAAGTGGCCTACAGCCTAAACAAAATAGTCGTAGCAAGCAGATATGTACTCATATTTAGGTAAACTTGAGTTTGTAAAAAAAAAAATATATATATATTTCTTAAAACTCAACTTTCTGTTTTTCTTTTCATTCATATCTAGCAACGAGGAGGAGAGAGGGAGAATAACACTGGAACATAAGCATTCACATGACGTTTCATACATCATATATGTTAAGTGGCGTATGGCGACAGATGTTTATCTAATATAGTTTGTGCCCCTGAGTATTTGAACTTGAGGAAAAACACTGTATAATTTTTTTTTCGTCGATCAAAGCATTTTGACAGATGTCGAAACTCGGTTGATTTGATTATCGCATGCTGGGTTGTTGTTTTTGCTGTTCTGTCAGGCAATAAAAATCCTTCAAAGCAACGCGAATTTCGGAACCTTGTATCATGAAACCTTATTTTGAATTGGTGCCAGTGGCCATTGGTCAGCTAACAACACGGCGATACATTCCGTTTATTACACAAGCAGCGTTCCATTCGGGATCGGATCCGTGGTCTAGTGCCGACACACTTGACTGTCCAGGGGACGCAAGTTCGATTTCCCACCGGACCACGAAGAAAAATACTAATCGTCTTTTCGGAGGGACGTTAAATGGGGTCCCGTGTGACAGTGCTTAACACTGGAGCGCGTTAAAGAACATGGGTACCTTTAACCAGGGCTACATTCTGTCTGTGCACTAGCCTCCAAAAACCTAAAATGACAAACAATCTTATGGGAGCACTCGTCGAAGGGTTCTAGCCCTGAGTCCGAGTGTAGCCTAAGCTTACACACCATTGGATCGGACATTTTGAAGTAGAAAAGTTTATTAGCAGCCAATGGAAACCACCAGACCTTTGTCAACTATAAAGCAGTTTCGCTCGCAGACGGGCATGTTGATCGGATTTCTGAAGTTTGATAGCTCTCAACTCGGATCTGTCAGTTTTAACCCCTCAGAATGGCATATCTGGTATTTTAACCTCACATAAATAAAAAAAAAGTTGAATTTATATCCAAATTTTTCAATACGTGCTGAATATTTTCGGAGTTATGAACACAAATTTGAACGTAACCGTCTTCTTGGTGACTTGGTTAACTTTGGTAACGGAAGAGTTTGCTCGTTACAGTACGCATGCCTGTCTTCAACATGCGCCCGAAAGTAGTTTTTGCAAAAGAACAACACACCAACGCGATATCCCAGTGATTTCTTACCTAGTTTTCAACGAACATTTCAAGGCTGATAAACCCCAACATTTGCTAAATAATTCTTTGATGTGTGTTGTTTTGTAGCGCCGCTATATCACTTTGGCAATGCTTAGTGTACCTTTGAACAGAATTTTGTTTCAATGTCAGAATGATAACCGACTTTTTACCGTTTTGATTAAAGCGTTATTTCATTTTCGAGGTAGTTTAAATGATTAACAAAACAGTTTACATTATGAAGCAATTTTATACCGCCCGGCGTTAATATTTTACCCAAACTTTACGGCATTCATTGAAATAGCGCTTAAAACATACATGAACGCTTATTGTTTAAGTGTTTAAATAGTTTAAAAAAGAATTAACATAACAAGTTCTTGAGATCAGCCTTATGTCAAAAAACTATTTAAAACTAGTTTTATTATCAAATAATGATCTGACATCATATTAAAAAACAATAGGTCAGCATGGCCATATTCTACTACACCTGATATATGTTTCGGGTAAGAGCAGGAAGATAATTGTTCTTGAATAAACTCGAATAAAGCAAACAAAAAAGTAAAAACTTAATGGGTTTTTTTTAAAATATGTGTTCTCTTAGCAATTCAGCGATGAGGAAAATCGAGGATGGCAACGAACTTTTTCCATGAATACATGTTCCGTTTGCGACAGGTGCTAATCTACTGAATATTTAAACATGGAAAAACATTTTCCTCGTTCAGAAGTCATAACCTTTTCAGTAATGCAATTTACGAATCTGTTGGACATGGATTTGTTACTACGAATTTGTTACTCATGTATTGGTATTTGTTGTTTGCTTAAACAAATGTGTTTCGTTTACTGCCTCTTTATCATTTTTATCGACCATTTTATTTCTGGTCACAACGAAGGTCATGAATAGTGTCTAGAAAACATATATTGTTTCTGTTTATTCCATCAAACCCTTGCTTTTAGCATATTGACAGACGTCGAAATTGGTTAATTTGATTATTGCATGCTGAGTTGTTGTTTATGTGGTTCTGTTAGGCAATTAATGACCTTCAAAAAACAAATTTTGCAACCTTGGGTCATGAAATTGTTATTTTGAATTTGTGTAAGCAGCCATTAACCAGCCTCGATTGCATGGCCATTCCCGTTTACGATTTAAACAACTTTCATTTCGAGATGGAACGACTTGCAGTAGTACAAGCCAAATTACAGCCAGGACACGGGAAGACCTTGATAAGCCATTAAGCAACAAGAAGATGTCGCTCGCCGACAGGCATATTTTTCGTAGGCTGAAGTTTTTGCAGTTTGATAACTCGAAACTCATTATAGTTAGTGTTGACCTGTTAGTATGTCAGATCTTATATTCTGACCTCACATATATAAGACAAAAAAGTAAAGACTTATTCTTAAAAGCGTGAAAGCCCACTGTTCTGTATACTATTATTGAAATATACAATTGAACCCCGTTGGCTCGATTTCCACGTTGGCTCTATCTCGATGTAAAGCGCCGATGTCTTTATACTGAAGGTGAGCAGTCCCACTTGCCCCTAAACTCCCGACGCTAAATATATTTTTGCCGGTCCCTGGGAGTTTGAGCCAAAGGGGTTCGACTTTAAATATGTGCTGCATACTTTCGGATGTATGAGCACACAATAATACGTATACATCTTCTTGGTGTTTTTGACAGCACATGGAACAGTTCGCTCCTTACAGTATGCATGCCTTTTTTCAACGTGCGCCAGGAAGCAGTTCTTTTATAAAGGAAAACACACTAACGCGATATCCCAGTGTGTTCTTACCAAGTTTTCAATAAACGTTCCATGGCGAAAATCCCAACATTTACCACATAGTTCTTTGATGTGTGTTGTTTCGTAGCGCCGCTGTCTCTATTTGGCATTCTGATTGTACCTCAGTGTACCCTAGTAGACTCGAGTTCCAGTAAACTGACCGTTCCACAGAGTTTCAATGAGGATATGTTTGTTTGTGGTGTTGTGATTGTGTATGTGGTGTAAGATATATTTATGGTGTTTGTGATATTGATATGTTTGGGCATATAGTTAATTGGCGTCTATGCCTTTGCTTTGTTCCCCTAAACATTGTTTATTTAAGATAACAGACAGCGTAAATTTTGCCGTAGAAAGAACAGCTTAAAAGTCTTTTAAATGATTAAAATAACATTTAAATGGTTAAGCATTTAATCTAGTCCTGTGTTAATCATTTACCCAAACTTGAGCCATTCATTAAAATAACGCTTTTAACATACATGTAAGTTTATTTGTAAAGTTCATAAATAATTTTAATTAAGATATATTATGGTAAGATCTTGAGATAAGCCTTATCTAAATAAACTATTTAAAACTTATTTGAATATCAAATTGTGATCTGACATTATATTAAAAACAATTGATCAGTGTTGCTTTAGTTTGCTACACTTGATTTATGTCTAAGATTTCAGAAGGAAGATATTTGTTCTTGAATAAACTCGTATATGGCATACCAATAAATAACGTGTTATTATAAAACTTCCTGTTTTTCTCATTATAAGCTTTTGCTAATTATATCAAGCGATGAGAAAATTGGAAACGAAGTTTTTACATGAATACATGTCCCATTTCCTTGACTTTAAGTGACGTAAGGCGACAGATGCTAATCTATGGAGCATTTTAACTTCAGATAAATTGTTTTCCTCGTTCAGAAGACATAGCCTTTTTCAGTTATGCAATTTACGAAACCTTTGGACAGGGATATTTTATTTTTAATTTGTTATTCAAGTTTGGGGTTATGTGTGTTTGCTTAATCATATGGGGTTTTTTTTCAATTACTGCCGCTTGCTGATTTTCTATCAACTTTAAATATTTATTTCCCGGCACAAAGGATGTCCTTAACAGTATTTTGAAAACATAGATTCTAACCCTCTATTCCATCAAACCCTTGTTTCTTCAACTGTTTTAATGAAAACTGCAGGGACCAGCCCTGGATACTACAAAGAGCTCCGTTGTCGTTTCAATAACGCCTTTAGTCGGTTTTAGTCGTTAATTGAAAAATGTTTTAGCGACATAGTTTCATTAGTTTACGTTATTTTGAATTGTTTTTTAGAAAGTATTAAAAATGATTACAAAAGTAAGGAAATAAAAACGTCAGTGTGTTCCAATTTGTGATGTTGAAGCAAGTTTAAGATTATTTGAAAATGATTTTTGAATATGTACTATAACACCTTATATCAATATACAGTATCACAAAAGTCACACTCAATCGTTTTTTCCAACTTACTTTAAGAACAAATATATGCACACTGCATGTTTAATCAAGTCGTACTTTGAAGCGAGACTGAAGGCAAATCTATTAAGTACCAAGTAGCTGAAACCTGCATGTGTTAATTAACTGGTTTGTCGCTTACCTTTGTAAGTTTGGTACTCTACTTGCATTGTATGCGCTTCAATACAATATGGATACAAAATAAAACGGTTAGGTAACGTTATGTAACGTGAGCGACTGTTTACTTTCCGTTGGGCTGGTATGATCTTGTTTAGTGCTACAACTACTGTTAAACAGGAGACAACACACACTACATTATGTCATAAAATATTGCCCAGTACATGTTTTCGTGACTACAGGAATAAGGCGGGATCAAGAAAGTGTCTGTCATTCATACGGACCTATGAATATAGTTTCTCTCAAAAATATTGTAAACAGTAGCAATAGTAAGCTTCAATTAGTTGCCGACGCTTTAAGCCTTAAGCAATGACACCAACCACATGCTAACATATTCGCTAAATGTCATTATATGCATAATTTGTAACATGCACTGATTTAGATGGACAGAAAAACAGATACTTTTTTTTTAATTTTAAAATGAACATGGTCAGCAACCCATATGTTTATAATAATCAATGTCAACCACAATGTTTGATAATGTATCGCTTAAAGAAAAATTTGCAGAGCGTAAGCGATCTTTTATTACAATTTAAATGTCAATTGTTAATAAATTAAGTAAATGAGAGCCATTATTCAAAATGAATAACAATGATTACCACTATAAGGAGTTAATATTGCACGATCAGACTGCCCTTTTGACATTTAGAATATAGAAATATAGCTTTCAACCATTTTTGTTCTAACCTTGTGCAAACCGAAATGTAAGTACAACGAAATGAAACATATTGGATTTCTTTCTTTATTTCTTTTTAAAACAGAATGAACCTAAGCAAAACACATCAAATTATTAACGCTCTTCTCGTGGTCTTACAGATTAATTTTCTTCAAAACGAAAGTAGTATTGCGTTTAAGGAACATATCAACTGTCATTACATTTGAAATTATTTAGCTTTTACGAAAATATTTCGTTACACTTTTTTAATGTTAACATTAACTTCCTTTAAATGTCACAAAAACGTACATGTATAATAATTAAATCAGAATTAATTATCAAAATTGATACATTGTTTATCAACCATCATTACTAAACAGTACAGTACTACGCATAATATTATTCTGCAGCATAGAGCAAAATGTGAAAATTGTTCATACTAAGTATATTTGAGCAAGGAAAACATTATTTGTAATAAGTAAATTTTAGTATGGCGTCCTGAAAAACATAACAGTCGACCTCCGGTGTTCCTTATAATACATGTGTGTAAACTTGAAGCTATTTATTATTTGTATGATGTTAAATTACGTACGGAAACAGATACTTAACTAACATTGATTGTGCCCCGCGTATTAGAATTTGAGGAAAATATTACTGACATATTTAATTTCCTTAATGAAAGTATACATTCGTCAAAGAAATTTAACGATTGTCATTTCATTGTTTGAGCTTTAAAAATATACAGCGTAACGCTTTAACCCGTACTACAATCAATTAAAAAATACGGTAAAACGTGCATCTTTAACGGTCACGAATACACGTGTATTCTCAGTATTTACAAAAAGGTAGCATTAGCACGTTAAGTTGTATAAATGAAAACTAAAACTTAATGTGAATACATTATTAATAAAATTCATATCAACAATGTTTAGTGAACCGAAACAAGACTTGGTCCTGGTGGTCACATGTACTTCTAATATACAAATAAAAGCATTTAGCAAGAATATATCTGTTCATATAACAGTAAACTTCAGTTTGGCATACCAACAAATAAAGATGAACTCAAACTTCAGTTTTATTTATATCTACCGACGAGGAGGTGATGGTGAGAATAAAGCTATAACATTGGCATGCACATGAAGTTGTTTCTTAATTGCTCGGTGTTAAGTGCTTTAAGAAGACATATGCTAATCAAATACAGTTTGTGCCCCCGAGTATTATGAACTTGAGGAAATAAACTTTTTTCTTTCTTTTCTTTCGTCGATGGAAGCTTTTTGACAGACGTCGTGACTCGTTTGATTTGATTATTGTATGCTACCTTGTTGTTTATGTTGATCTATTATGCGTGTAAAGACCTTAAAAAACGATTTTACAACCTTAAATCATGGAAACGTGTTTTTGAATGTGTGTTTAATTGTCTCCTTCTAAATCTTCAAATCTAATTATTTATCTCTAGACCTTTTTATTGACTGCAAACGTTGACACTACTAAGGCCCTTTACAATGATTTCATAACATACATTAATGATATAGATTTTGAATATCAGCTTTTTTTCGAAATATCAAATATGTGTTTCTGTAATCACATAAAATAAATAAAATAAAATAAATAAATGAAATAATTTAAGGGTATCAATGACCTATATTTCACCTTAAGCCGAAGTAACCGCAATTATATTTTAAGAAACAACACATCATGACGTCATATTGTTAGCTCATGTCACTTTGGTCGCACATATTTTAAGTTAAAAACAATAGATTTTTCATCCTATATTTTAGACTATTTCATCAAAACTAACTATAGTTATTGGGCAGAAACCATTTTTAGTATAAGTGACCTTGACTCAATGCCCCTCAAAGCAATCCAAAGCTAGTTATTTACATAAGCTACTGGCGATGACCAAGTCTCATCGCTATCCATTCATGCTATTTGATGCTAGTTATTTGTCAAAAACCAGTTTTCTTTTTTTAGCACAGTGACTTTGACCCAATACCCCTCAAAAGCAAGCCCAAGTTAGTATTTCACATAAGCAACATACACACCAAGTTCAGGTTTTTCCTATGCACCATAATTCAATCTTAACTTACGTTATTTGCCAAAAACCATTTTGTTTTGTTTGAGTTACCGTGACCGTGAACCTATCACCCTCAAAAGCAAAACCAAACTAGATCTTTACATCAGATATGTACATACTAAGTTTCATCCCTATCCATTAATGCTTCCCGAAGTTATTTGGCGGAAACCATTACATTCTATCAATTTTAATAACAGTGACTTTGACCTTGACCCAACTCTCTTAAAACGCAATCACAAGATAGCTATTCAGATAAGCTACCTACACACCAAGTTTCATCAATATCCATCAATGCTAACATAAATAATTGCGCGGAAACCAACGTTTTGCGTCCGCCCATCCGCCTGTCCGCCCGCCCGCTCAACAACATCCTCATTCTAATAACCCGATTTTCGATGGAAACCTGGTTAATAATCCAGTATAATAATTAATCGTTGCATCCGAATGATAACCGACATCTAACGATATATTACAGCAATGAATTTGTCTCTTAAACAACAGCAGAGAAGTTAAAACGCCTGCCAGAAAATGAATGATTTACATAACATTTTAATCTTAAAGCTTTTTTTATCACGCCCGATGATCTTTTACCCAAACCCATTACAATGTCGCAATAAAACGTACATGTAAGTTTATGGGTTAAGTGTATAAACATCTTTAAATTAGATATATTATTGGAAGCTCTTTAGATCAACCTTATATGAATTAATCATTCCTAATTTGACTGGTTTGTTTATGAAATAGTGAGTGTGGTATCTGAGAGCAAGAATTTGTCAGTTTGGCCTAATTTATTATCATAAAACTTCCTGTTTTTCTCATTATACGTTTTTGTAATTCATATCTAGCGATGAGGAAACACGAGGGTGGAAACGAATATTTTACATGAATACATGTCCTGTTTCCTTGATGTTGAGTGATATGTGGCAATAGATGCTAATCTACTGAGCAGTTTAACTTGAGGAAAAGTTGATTTCCTCTTTCAGAAGACCTTTTCAGTAATGCAATTTACGAAACCTTTGGACTTTTGAATTTGTTATTCATGTTTGGGTATTTTTGTTTACTTAATCATTTTACATTTCATTAACTGCCGCTTGGTGATTGTCTATCGACTTTAAAAGTTGATATCCGGGTTTATCTAATGTCCTTTACATTTGAAAAGGGCCAATCTCAGTAACCAACAAAGAACTACCGGGGGCCGTTTCAAAAAAAACAACTTTGTCGATTTAAGTAGTTATTTGAATATAATTAGTTTCACGGTTTCATTTTTTTACCACACATTTGAGTGAAATCAACTTTAGAAAGTGATAAAGATGTTAAGTTTAAGGAAATAAAACATTCATGTTGTCAAAATTTATGACATTTTCATATATTTAATATCATTTAAGTTAGGACTAAAATCATTTTGAAATGGCCCCCTGTTGTAGACACTGCTTACATCATCTGGTTTTAGCACCAGCCCCTTATCCATACAGAATCACATACCATATCGTTTGTCTTACTTGGAACAACTATATTCTTAAAGTAGAATTAAGTTTCTTAATTTCATTTAAACAAGCGAGCAATATGCGCAGCGTGGGCGCACCAGACCGTGTCGACCCTTGACCACGCGGGATTCTGAGAGTTCCTTGCGCATTCTGTTAGTGGTGAGCGCGCGTGAAGCAAGCTGGTGCTTAATATTTGGTAGCAATAAAGCTCTCAGTATCCCCTTACATATTGTTGTTTCGTATGTTTAAACAATTACAATGAAGTCGTTCTAAGAAGCGAGATCAACTCAAAGAACCAAGTAAACCGTAAACCTTGTTAAGGTGCTAATCTCATTCAATATATTTTTTTTCTACTAGGGACAAGTATAAACTTAACACAAGTATAATCAAGTCGTTCTTTGAAGCGAGATCGAAAGCAAAATTACCCTGTAACCGAAAATCTTGTTAGTTTCAGCAACTTACTTGGGTGTGTTTCGTTCCCCGTGTGCATGCAGTGTATGTGCTCCCATGCAAAATGGATGCAAACCTAACGTTAGCTTTCGTTTTCCGCTGTTTGCTTTTACTGAACATAGGGCTGGATTGATCTTGTGTATTGTTACAAAACCACACCAAATCACCCCAAAATAGATACACACACATAAATCAAAACACTTTACATGATGCCACAAACATTTATGTAAAATAGATCACCTCTGTGGTATTAATGGACTCATTAAAGGCGAACTATGGGGTTTATATTACATACAAACGATAACATTTTTACAAGGCAAGTATTCATTACATTTGCCATTGAAACGTGTAAGCGGCTAAGGTAAATTAGGACTTATGCGGTATTCCATAATTCCTGCAATTTTCTGCAATTCCATTGACAATCACGGCCACACAAAACGTATGGATGTTGTCCAAAGTATTCGGTTAGAATATGTATTTAAGCGTCTTAGTGCTAACTAATTTTCTCATAAAGAATGATCTTCTAGCTAGGATTAATATCTCCTAATTGGGATATACTTTGTCCTGATTGGAGATAACGAGTCCGTATTAGTTATTATTAACTATCTCGTAGTTATGAGATATTAAGTCCTAATAATGAGATACTAGCTCGCGTATTTAATATAAGATACTAACTCATAATACGGAGATACTAAGTCCTTATTGGGTGAAACTATCACGCAATAAGAAGATATTTAGTCCTATTTAAAAAATCCTATCTCGTAATTAGGACAAACTGGGCCATGAACAAGTATCTTGTCATAATGACTTAATATCTCATAACTACGAGATAGTATTTTTATTTAGGACTAAGCATCTCCTCATATGGGGTTAGTATCACGTAATAAGGACTAACTATCTCCTAAGTTTGACCTAATCAGAAGTTAATCTCAAAACTATCCCTGACTGTGACACTAGGACGCTTCCATTAGTTTGAGAGTACAGTTTTTCTTCATTAGGAGCTTTAAGAACAGTTAATATTAGTTGCTGTCTTTACTTTCAAATAATATGAACTTATTTGCTTTTGATTGCAGATAAATTGAATACTGGTTTATCTCACATATTAAAATAGTTCCCGCATAATGTTATTTTAATAAATGATAACAATTCGTCTGCGCTCGCAGTTATAATCATGTACATGTAGTGGCATAAATCATAATTATGCTAATTCATCTACTCAATGCCACTGTATACAGTTGCATTGTAACTTTCATTCATATGCAATTGTATCAGAAAAAAAGCCTTGAAGAATGTAAGCAATCTCTTGATATCAAGAATTTAAATGTGATCCATAGTGAGTAATCAATATAACAGGATATTGAAGCGGCCATTCAATATGTATAAAACTGATTGATATCATTGTAAGGATATTAGACTGCACGATTCAATTACCCTAATGACATAAAGAGTATAGAAATACCACATTTACCCCATTTTGTTCGTAACCTGACATAAAACGAAATGTAATTAGTTATGAAGTGGTTTTGGGTAACTCCCCTAGGAAAAGCTTATCAATTTCTAGTCGGAAATGGTGCATTTTGGGCGTATTGTGTACTTTGTTCTCCTATATTGAATAAACAAAATGAACTTAGACGATTTAAGGAGCGGCGCGCGTCGGGTGCTCCTCCCCCTCGAGATTAATCCGCTGATGTATAATAATGTATAATATGTTTTGGTCTTAAGCAGGACGAAAAGTGTAGTATACTAAACAAAAAGAAAGTTATTATCATAAAATTTCCTGTGTTTTTCATTGTATGATTTTGATAATCATATCTATCGATGAGGAAACGATGTCTTAAATGAATGCATGTCCAATTTGCTTGATGTTAAGTGACGTTTGGCGAAAGATGCCAGCTCCAATTTCTCGAAACTTCGAAAGTTTAACAGGTTTATGTAGCTTATTTCAAATAATCAAAATACATACTTAAATTGAATTTTGATAAACGAAAAATGGTTTATTGTGATAATCATAAAGATAACTCCTATCTAAGGTATAAAAACTCTTTAAAAAGTATTATTTTTACTATTGAAAAACAAAGAGAGTGAGCTTAGCTTAATCCTGTTATAAGAAACTTAAGAAGTTTCGAGAAATCGGGGCTGGAATTTCAGCTAGTGGCCATGACCTTTTCAGTAATTCAACTTACGAAATCACACCAAATCACACCAAAAATTGGCACACACGTAAGACAAAACAATCTACATGATACCACAGACATTTATGTGACATAGCTCACCTCTGTCATATTAATTGACTCATTTCAGGCGTAAGACGGGGTTCATGTTGAATACAATTAATGACACTTTTTATAAGGAAAGTAATCGTCACATATCCCCTTTTAACGGGTATACGTAAAGCAACACTATTCAGTCAAATGTTCCATAGACAAACACGGCCGCACACAACATACGACTGTGGTCCAAGTATTAGGTATGAGACTGTATGTAAGCGTCTTAGAGTCATATTATATATTTTAAAGAATGATATTCTAATTAGGAGATATATATCCTAATAGGGATATATTATGTCCTTGTTAGAAATACTAAGTCCTAATTATGAGTTTCTAACTCTTAATTAAGATAAACGAAGCGCTATGCATGAGATACTTTCTCGTTATTAGGAGAAGCTTTCTCGTAATTAGGAGTTACTAAGTCATAATTAGAAGATATTAAGTCCTAACTATTAGATACTATCTCATAATTAGGAGGGTCTAAGTCCTAATACAGAGAAACTATCACGAAATTAGAAGGTATTTAGTCCTAATTAGGAATTCGTATCTCGTAATTAGGACATAGCAGAGCCATGAACCAAGTATATTGTATGACTTAATTGTATCCTTACTACGAAAAAGTATCTCCTTATAAGGAATGAGGACTAAGCATCTCCTCATAAGCCTTAAGACTCTTTTATTTGGGACTGCTATCCAAATTAGGACTTTAGTTTATCCTAATTATGGGTATCTCTCAAGAATATTATAAACTGTGGCACCAGTACGCTTCCATAAGTTTAAGAACACAATCTTTTTTTATCAGGTGTTTTTGGAACAGCTTATGTTAGTTGTTGTTCTTACTTTGAAATAATATAAACCTATTTTCTTCTTTATTGCAGATAAATGGACAAAAAAAATCATTTTAAAATATTTTCCGCATAGTTTTTTTTTTAAATTAATTATGTATTTAACATGTCTTCTGCGCTGGTAGTTATTATCAAGTAGTGACATAAAACATATGCTAATTTATCTGCTGAATGTCATTGTGTGCAGTTGCATTGCAACTTTCATAGTACAAGTGTATAGAGTTGCTCGAATCTGGTGTACAGAAAAGCTTTGAAGAATGTAAGCAATCTTTTGATTTTAAGAATTTGAATGTGATCCATAGTGAGTATTCAATATAACAGGATATTGAAGCGGCCATTCAATATGTATAAAACTGATTGATATCATTATAAGGATATTAGATAGCACGATTCGATTGCCCTTATGACATATATAATGTAGAAATATCACATTCACTCATTTCTTTCGTAACCTCGCGTAAAGCGAAACTTGATTAGTTATGAAATCAAAAATTTAGGACACCTGCATTCATTAGCTTTCAAAGAACTGAAATATCGCAGCCAATTTTTAGCTTTAATAATACATTAAAGACGTATCACTTACAAATGATCGGTAAATGAGATTTCGGCGAGATTCACTAAAGATATTAAATTATGTACGCTCAACCGAGTTTTACTTTACATTTGCAGATATAATGATTATTTTCGTTGATACGAACCATGAGCACCCGGAGGTAAATGGTGGGAGAATCCACTAAGAAAATGTAACATTTAAAATACAAAATGGCATTAACTATTGTTTTCTTTCCATGTGAAACGATATGCAATGTTTTTCTCACCTTGTTTCATGGCTGTGAAGTCATTTGATTTCATACCTGTTAATTTTCTTCATACAATGTTGAATGATTTATGCATAAAATACGGATACTGGACATAATTTGCGTACTATATACAAATTGCGTTTCAGATTCCGTACCACATAGAAGCCTAGTGATGGTATCAAAACTACTACGCGTTATAAGAACGACGCATTTAATGCGTTTGAGAACAAAACTATTACCACATACAAACAGTCGAACCCCGTTGGCTCGAACTCGCTTGGCTCGAATTCCTTGTTGGCTCGAACTTGATGTAAAGCACCGATTTCTATATACTGAAGGTAAACATTCCCGCTTGGCTCGAAATTTCTGAGGCTCGAGGTTATTTCGCCTGTCCCTAGGACTTCGAGCCAACGGGGTTCGACTGTATACCATAGTATCAGTGACGAGAATGTACGGGATTGAGTGGCATACGTTCCCGAAAAGGTGTTTAATTCTTGAATTCCGTTAGTGTTTTTCCCGGTATATTTAAGACCAATGAATATGGGAATGAAGTAATGACCTGGGCCTTCAGGGCCTACGTGAAACTATGCCAGTCACCATGGCTTTATTGCCAATGACTATCGAGGAATTCGCAAATTTTCTATACATTTATTTTACCTCATAGATTCTGACGAATGCAGCAAAAATACCAAATAAGTTATGGTCCTATGTTGACGATGTACAGAAACAAGGCTGGCTACCTCGGACGAATGCTCGCTCGCTCAATTGTCTGTAGATTGTCATAATTGAACTCGATCTAATACTTGTTGTTATTTTATTCAGTAACGGAATCGAAAATAAACAACAAGAACATATTTAGCGACAGGTTGTTCACTGATATGTGATGCACTGTCGATACTGATATTATTAATAATACATTTTACTATTAATTAATAATCAACTGATAACCGGTAATAGGCCCATTTTCATAACAATATAGGTGTCTGAATAGGTGTATTTACTATTCATTGTTTCGTCTGTATGATGCCTCAGGGACATGTGTTTCATTCAAATTGAAGTATTCCTCATTAGATATTAATTCTAAACGTGTTGTATACAGACAGATGCGAATTGAATACTGCCATAGATGTATGCTCTTGAGCATCTAGAACTGTGAAAGTGATATAGGCAGGGGCGGATCCAGGAATTGACATGAGAGGTGGTGTATCTAAGGGGCACAGCCTTTTGACATTCGCCCTCACTCAGAACCGTAATTCAAGTAGTTTAAAATGTTGGCAGCAGGAGTATTTGGGGTTACTCCCCGTAGACAATTTAAACAACTGCTCGTCCAAATTGGTGCATTTTCAGAGTAGTTTATTTCTTTTTCCTCAGATATTGACTTAAAAAGAAGACCAGGATGATTTTTATTTTATTTTATTTATTTTTTTTTTTGGGGGGGGAGGTGGGGGCGGATACACCCCCCTCTGAATCCGCCAAGGATAGCGTTACGTGACATTCAATAAATACTCCGATAAACACTTACGCTTTCACCTGTAAAATAAAAGGTGCACAATATAGGTTTACACTGTTTTAATTTCAATGCATTATTATGTTTAATGCATTTTACTTCATTTAAAGCTGCACTCTCACAGATTTAACATTTTTACAACTTTTTTTTATTTTTTGTCTTGGAAAGAGCGAATTTTTGCGTAAATATCTTCAAACCAATGATATAAGATTGCTGACAAAAAATCAGATCGCAGATTTGCATATTTCCTATCGAAAATTAATGTTTTATGGCCTAGACCGTTACTAACGGTTTAAGAAAAATGCATAAAACATCATTGTTTTAACTTAAATACATATATCTGCGATCGAATTTTTATCAGAAGTCTTATTTAACTGGTTTCCATGGATTTTTGAAAAATCTGCTCGTTCCAAGACAAAAAAATAAATAAAAAAAGTTGTCAAAACGTTCAATATGTGAGAGTGCAGCTTTAACTAAACAAAATAAAATAGATCCTTTATAAATGCGGTTTTCAGAGTTAACAGGTTCGTGGCCACAAATTTCCCCGTTAAAAAATGCCCAAAAGGTGGTAATATATCTGTACACAAATCATATGTGCTTTTGTTTGTTTACATCATTAAAGTCAAATGAGGTTTAACAAAATAATGCATTAAAATTAATCGGTTTCTTTTGTGTATATATCAAGCGTAAACCTATATTGTGACCCGTGAAATGTTAACAATGAACGAACTAATGATTAAAATGTTTTGTTTTCTTTTGTTTTTCTAGATAGAATATTGGACAAAAACGCTACCGCGGTTTAATTCGCCAAGTGTTATGCTCAGGTTGTTATTTTTGGCTGTTTATAAGTCTTATACAATCCTCTTAAGAAGGTCAGCCCCGTTTTATAAGTGTGTCTTTCTTAAATCTAGGACATGAGATATAACGTATGCGATTTACTTCTTTGTACATTATACCAGCATTAAGATATCACAGACTTGCAGTTGTTTCGAGCGAGGAGGTTGGGGAGAGGAGGAGGGGGGGGGGCTGTTCGAGGTTATATACAGGGAACTTTTGGGCAATACCCTTCGAATCCTCTCACCCCAGATTCGTCCGGATTTGTTAAATAAACCAACCCAAATTTCCCTGCTTCAGAAAATGATGAAAAGTAGTTTGTCTTGGCGTGCGATTGATAAGTTGATGGCAAATCCCATTTTTGGGGAAACGACAGCACAAACCAAGTACGAGAAAAAATGATCTAACAACAAGTCAAAATGGTTAAAAGGCAACGCTGACATCTACAAGAGATACACAAAAGATACTTGAACCGTGCGAGGACGGATCCATGAGTTGAGGGGGCATAGCTTAGGGACGTTACCCTTTTACTTGCGCCCCTTCTTCAAAACCGAAATTTATTCGGTTTAAAGTATGGGCAAGGGGAGTCTAAATTCTTATATTTTTTACCGGATTTAGTTCACATTTTGGTGTATTTTATTACTGGTTCTTCTCATATAGTGAAATAAAAAGTAAACTTGAATGATTTTAGGTGGAAGAGGCGCCTGCAGGGTGCGCCCCCACCCCCTTCCCTTGGATCCGCTAGTGCATTCAATACATTAATTTATATTGGGAAAGCAATCAAAATATTGTCACTTTGTAATCGTTAATGCGCGATCTTCTATATAAGTGTTAATAAAACAGTTTTGACTGAATGGTAATTTGGCGGTTGTTATCGCAAGAGGCTTTCAAAATTATCATAAATGTGATGACATGTACTTTCTAAACATGGTATTTTTTCAACAGCTGTTCTTCTTTCTAGAATCAGTATATTTCAATATTTTTAACAGCGCCATTGTTATAAAAGATGTTCGTCAATACGCATCAATCGCCTCGCAGATGTGTTCATATTGCATTCATGATCAACAAAAGGTTGTCATTGAGCATATCTTTGAGTTTTCAGATGTGTTTTTGCATTGCCACTCACACTGATAAACAACTGATGTCACGAGCTGGTTTACGAAACTGTTATTGTTCTTATCACCTGTTAAATGATCATTCAGTTAATGACCATTGATATTTTACTGCATCTATAGACATTGTAGAATTTATTGCACTCGATAAAGCAGTTACTTTTATAGCTTCTTTCAAAACAGCTTCATTCATTTGTTACAAGCTGCATTACAGAACGTTTATCGTTCGTGTTCACCTGTTTGAGTCTAGTGATCCGTTTAGTTATTGATCATTGATATTTTACTGCATCTTGATATTGTATAATTTATTACACTCGATAGAGCAGTTAATTTTATTGCTTCATTCAAGATGTTACTAGCTTGTATACAGCACATCTACTGTTCGTGTTCACCAGCTTGAGACTAGTGGTCATTTAGTTAATGACCATTGTTTTTAGTGCCTTTATAGACATTACATAATTTATTGCACTCGACAGAGCAGATATTTTTATAACTTCATTCAACTCAGCTTCATTCAAGTATTACGAGCTGGTCTACAGAACGTTTACTGTTCGTGTTCACCTGTTTGAGACTAGTGATCCATTCAGTTAATGATCATTGATATTTTACTGCATCTTGATATTGTATAATTTATTGCACGATAAAGCCGTTATTTTATAGCTTCATTCACATAAGCTTCGTTCATAATGTTATTAGCTGGTTTACAGAACATTTATGGTTCTTGTTCACCTGTTTGCGACTAGTGATCCGTTCAGTTTATGTTCAGTGATATTTTACTTCATCTTGATATTGTATACTTTATTGCACTCGGTATAGCTGTTATTTTTATAGCTTCATTTAACACAGCTTCTTTCAATATGTTTCTTGCTGGTTTACAGAACTTTTATTGTTCGTGTTCACCTGTTTGGGACTATAAGTGATCCGTTCAGTTAATGTTCATTGATATTTTACTGCATCTTGATATTGTATACTTTATTGCACTCGATATAGCAGTTATTTATATAGCTTTATTCAGCACAGCTTCATTCAAAATGTTACTAGCTGGTTTACTGAACTTTATTTATCGTGTTCACCTGTTTGAGACTATAGATCATTCAGTTTATGTTCAGTGATATTTTACTGCATCTATAGGGCTGTTATTTTTATACCTTCAATCAAATAGCTTCGTTCCAAATGTGTTTAGTTGTTTACAGAACTTTTATAGTTCATGTTCACCTGTTTGAGACTTGTGATCATTCAATTGATTATCTTGATATTTAACTGCGTCTATAAACATGGAAAAATGCATTTCACTCGATAGAGCAGTTATTTTATAGCTTCATTCAAATACCTTCATTCGAAATGTTAATAGTTGTTAACTGAACTCTTGTGTTTTGTTTTAGACTTTCTTATTTATGTGAAAAGAAACAATACCATATCATTCAATTAATGATCATCGATAACTGCTCCTATAGACATTATATAATTCATTGCATTCGATAGAGTATTAATTTTTATAGCTTCATTCTAAATAGCTGAATTAACAAGAGCCGCCGTAAGACAGCGTGCTCGACTACGCTGCTTTGACTTAGAATAGAATAACGATGTAATAATACCAAGTTTGGTCTCTTTATGTCAAACCTAACTAAAATTATTCGATGCACAAGGTGACTTTGATACTGCCCTCCCACCAGCCCGCCCAAACAATGACGCAAGTCATTCGAATAACATGATTTCCCATTATGAAAATGTGGTTAAGAATATACAAATATGCCTTTCAAAGGAAATTTAAAAAAAAAATCAAGGGCCATAATTTGTATTTAGGCTTAAAACGGAGTTATGTTTCTTGTTGTAAGATGGTCATAAATAATTTTGAATTTTATTAAGTCCATTTAATGAACGGTATAGAAGTTTTTTTTATTAAAATCCCAACTTGCCCTTAACTTTTACTTGCCTACTTTAACCTAAGTCAATCAGGGGCCATAACTTGTATTAAGGATATGGAGTTATGTAACCTTATTGGGTGATGGTCCTGAACAATTGTGTGAAGTATTAAGTCAATTGAATGAAGGGTATAGAAGTTATTAAACAATATCCCAACCTGCCCTAAAACTAAACCTAAGTTCCATAGTCACCAGGGGCCATAATTTGTATAAAAGATAATATGGATTTATCTGACCTCCTTATGTGATGGCTCTGAATATCTGTGTGAAGTATTAGGTCAATTAGATGAAGGGTTTTGGAGTTTTAAGTGAAAATCCCAATTTGCCCTAAAACTTTAACCTGCCCTAAAACTTTAACCTAAGTCAATCAGGGGCCATACCTTGTATTTAGGATAATATGGAGTTATGTAACCTCATTGGGTGGTGGTCCTGAACAACTGAGTGAAGTATTAAGGTAATTGAACAAAGGATATAGAAGTTATTAATAAATATTCCAACTTGCCCTAAAACTTTAACCTAAGGTCCATAGTCAATCAGGGGCCATAATCTGTGTACAGAATAAGATGGAGTTATCTAACCTCATCATGTGATGGCCCTGAACAACTGCATGACGTATTAAGTCAATTGAATGTAAGGTATTGGACTTATAAGTGAAAATCCCAACTTGCCCTAAAACTTTAACCGGACGCCGACGCCGGGACGAGTAGTATAGCCCACCTATTCTTCGAATAGTCGAGCTAAAAATGATACGAGCTGGTTTACAGAACCTTTATTGTTCATTTTCAGCTGTTTCATTCAGTTAATGACTATTGATAGTTTACTGTGATAATACCGATTGTATATTATACTGCAGAGGAGAAAAACAATACATTGCATGGAGTATTGCTTATACACCTTCTACGATAGAGCAGTTATGTTTTACTTGGCCCGCTTGGAGCTATCATTCAATAATTAAGACAAGCCATCCATCACTAGGATGCACAGATGTGTTAGTGCAATTTAGATATCATTATCCAGGTTATTTCTTTGTTTACACTATAAATATTGATTAAACCATTATATCATTTTTGCATGGATTACACTTTTGACATTCCACCATAATGCCGCTATGATTATGATTTAATATAATTATAAATGGGAAGTAATAAAGCAAACTGTTACTATAGTTACAGTCAAAACCCGCTGGCTCGAACTCCAAGGGACCGGCGGAAATATCTCGAGCCTCGGAAATTTCGAGCCAGGCGGGAATGCTTAGCTTTAGTTTAAAGAAAGCGGTTCTTCGCACCCAGTTCGAGCCAACGAGGAATTCGAGCTATGCGAGTTCGAGTCAACGGGGTTCGACTGTATATAACAATTTTATTAAATGTGTTTGTTAAATAAAATGATGTTTATAATAGTTATACAAAAAAGCTATCGATGAGAAATTAAACTGAACATTCTGAAGCTTAAAGTGAAACTTAACCAGTAACATTGTTTTGGTTTGAATGATTGGTGGTTTACCGAAATGCGATACTCAAATTTTAAGTTCAATAAAAAAATGCTAAGAAAACATTAGATAAGAAGTCGCTTTTTAATACAAAAACTTTATGAATCTAAGTAAGGAAAAAAAGCATTCTGTCAGCCTTGAAATGTATGCCTTGCCAAAATAAAGAATTTTATTCATGTGAAGGTTTGACGCTAAATTAATAGTGCGAAATGACGTCAATTCATGAATATTATCACACAAGTGTGGATATAGGCAAATACATAATGCTTGAAGTACTCTCGAAGAAAAGGAAAGGCATGTGCTAAAATCAATACGGAAATATGATCTACAGTACGCCTATATAACCTCAAGCTCACGAATAATATTATTTCAGGGATTATGGCGTGATATGAGATAAAAAAAAAAATATAACTCTGATATTAAAAAATTCATTACTCGTATTAAAAAAACATGTTATTGATAAGGTATTACAGAACAAAAGAAAAACAGATTTATATTTGAAAATATCTAAAACAAGTTAAGCCTAAAATAAATGCAAGCAAATGCAATAGGCAGCCAAGCTCAAATACACCATTATACACGTATTTAAACACACATGACTGATAAACTTCTAAAACTGTACATTTTGATAAGATAAGCAGTGCTTAAGTCGAAAGTTATCGTAATGCAACTCGACATAAACGAAAAACTTAGTATACATGTATAAATGATCACGTCATGGAATGCCCTGTTCTAGTTTTAGGATGGAAATCCTACATAAGCTGTATCCATTAGTCCAAATATATCTAAAATTGGATCATTTTGATTTAAGCAAGCTTTGACATGGCATCGAATCTTGTTTTATAGGATAGAAATGTTACACTATCTATTTTCAGTAGTCCAAATATATCTAAAATTGGATCATTTTGATTTTAGCCAGCTTTGACATGGCCTCGAATCTAGTTTTAGGATGGAAGTGCTACATTAGGTGTATTCACTAGTCCAAATATATCTAAAATTGGATCATTTTGATTTTAGCCAGCTTTGACATGGCCTCGAATCTAGTTTTAGGATGGAAGTGCTACATTAGCTGTATTCACTAGTCCAAATATATCTAAAATTGGATCATTTTGATTTTAGCCAGCTTTGACATGGCCTCGAATCTAATATTATAAGATGGAAATGCTACGTTATCTGTATTCGTTCGTCCAAATATATTTAAAATAAAGTGATTTTGATTATAGCCAGCTTTGGCATGGCCTCGAATCTAGTTTTATATGATGGAAATGCTACGTTATCTGTATTCATTCGTCCAAATATATCTTAAATTAGATCATTTTGATAATAGCCAGCTTTGTCATGGCCACGATTACAAACAATTTCCCATGACTTATATTACGTGGCCACGACTTAGATATAATTTAGTCTAGGGAACGAAATAGTAAGTCGTGACCACCAGATACAAAATAATCACACATGCCACCATTCGGAACTCCTTGGACAATTTCCATCGAAAACAACCTCGGAAGTATATGGACGGTTAACAATTTCAGAAACATTCACATTTAACTACGCTGAAAGCAGATCGCGTAGTAATTTCAGTTTAGCAGTTAAACTTAATGACTTTACTCTTGGTGATCTTAATTAATTAGTTAACTGGCAATCAATATAAACTTTGTAATACAAAGTACACGATAAAAACAGCTAACACTGTTATTTAACATTTTACGAACTACTTCTACTGATATAAATCCGAGGTTGTTTTCAATGGAAAATGGCCGAGGTGTTCCGAGTGACATGCCACATGTAGGTCACCGTAGATAGAAGTTTAGATATACTGAATATGGAAACCAGATATACGAATGTCAGGCTCAAGAATCGATGAAAGCAAAGCAGTTCTTAATTAAATATAAAGACCATAAATAATTAATCAGCTATAGCTACCTCATATTAGATATGGTGTTTATTATCTCGAATGCATTCAATCAGAGCTTGTTAAACAATGTAATTAAAAGGGAAACAAAGAAAGAGAAACAAAGGGATCCATTTTAGAATAAAGAATTCTGATTGGCTTAAAAGCTCGGTTATTTTGAATACATATACGTTTAGGTTAAATCCAAACACTGTTGATAGTTGCCATAATAACAGTAATAGTTAAAGATAGTAACTATGTTCTTACACAAATGAATGGTTTGATGTGACGCGTTTACACTTTATTTGGTGTAATTACATACCTGCAGTCTTTTAGTGCTTTAATGGTCTACATTATATTGTGTAAACTACACACTAACTGGGCCAGCCACTGATTATATTTACAGCTTCACCTGATTAAAACCAATAAAGACTCACTGCTATTCTGCTGAACTAAATGTATTGGAGAACTTGAGACATTCTTTCTTCTCATTGAACAAAATATAACGTGGACCGCTAAATTACATATGATCACCGGAGTTTTAAATGCATTATTCGAAATAATCCATTATCAATCATCTGCAATAACAATACTAAACATAACAATTTTTTTACGCACAACTTTTATTCTTGATGTTCTTTGCTAATAATTAAGTAATATGAAGATCCTTGAACATTCATTTGTAAATTACGAGTAGATAAAATGTTTTATGGTGCCCGCCAGCCGAATAAGTGACTTTCGCGTTCCGCTGTCGTATTTATAAATACAAGTAAAACTCAGGATATATTTTGACTATTAGTGCATTGAACCATTAGATTTATTTTTGCTATTTTAAGCAATTTACGTGTAAATAATTAGTTGCTTTTTTATATATTTTCTTTGTAAGGAATTGAAATCAAATTAATCAAGTGAAACATCCTGTAATGATCTTGTACTTTAGACAAGTGTTTACAATCTTTCGACGCAGGTACTGAGACGAATGGTTATAAATTATAAATAAAGTCACTTGTTTATGAAACAGTGTCTATTGTATCGTAACATAATGAGGCCGCCAGGTTTTACTACGACTGTATTGTGTTTTTTTCTCGCCTCGAGTGCAAAACATATTTGAGTAAATATCACCGACAAAAAACGTAAACATTCTACCATAGACTCAATATTCTGTTTTTCTCATTATATAGAGGTTTTTTCGTGTGTTACATCTAGCGAAGATAAGATCGGAACGCAACAGGAGAAAACCCTTACATAAAGATTATTAGGTAACCAAGATTGCCTCTTACTCTCCAAATGTTTAATGTTAAGTGATGTGTGAAGACAGTTGTTGATCTATTTTAAAGCTGCACTCCCACAGATTGCCACTTTTGACAACTTTTTTATTTTTTCTCTTAGGACGAGAGAATTTTTGCGAAAATCTATGAAAACCAGTTATATAAAACTGCTGACAAAAAAGCAGATCACAGATTTAAAATTTCAAAAATTGCTGTTTTGAACATTTTCCTAAACTGTTATTAACGGTTTAAGCCATAAAACAATAATTTTCAAACTGAAATATGAAAATCTACGATCTATTTTTTGTCAGGAATCTTTTTTTTTGTTTGCAGATATTTATGCAAAAAAATTGCTCTTATTCCAAGACAAAAATAAAAAAAGTTGTAAACATGTCCGTGAAAGTGCAGCTTTAATGAATAATGTACAGTATTTGTTGTTTCCTAGTGTACATTGAAATGCGAAAGTATCAGTACTAAGATAAATCTTTCGTCGAGTCGGTTACGTAATTATTTAGGTACTCGGATCACCTCGGCCTTTTTTCATCAAAAACAACCTCGGTTTACAATGTCGTAATGCTTTGATTTAACTACGCTGTAAGTAGATCGCGTAGTAATTTCAATTTAGCAGTTTAACATCAGGCAGAACTATATACTTACGGGAATCTTATTTATTTATGAAAAAAATACCCCTCACTGGCAACCAATTTGAACTTAATAATACGCATAACATGTTTAAAGAAGAATTAATTAGTTATAATAATATTATCATTAATTAACGATTGAACTATTTTTACTGATGCACCGGCAAAACATCCGAGGTTGTTTTCGATGGAAAATGGCTGAGTTGTTCCGGTTGTTGTTTTGGCTGGTACACATGTACTTGTTTTTGTTTTAAATAATGTTCAATCCTCTAGCAGTTAAGCAGATTAAGTACTTGTTAACAAAGCAGATTTATAAATACCCCAAATCCGCGGCCTAATATTAGATCAGAATGCTCTAACTGAACGCAATAAAAGACAGACGATAACAAGGGCTAATGTTGGTCCCAGACGAATTCTTTATTAATGTCACAATATCTTAATACACACAAATCACAAAACCTGTGAAAATTGATTGTTCCGACGCCTGACAGCTTACATGCTCATAAAATGACAACGATGCATGATGGTTCACATCCTCGCATAAAGATTTATACTAAAATGCGTAGTTTAGTATCTTGACATTAGATTAGATTTACATAAGATCTGTGTACGGACCATTCATTGCTGAAATACATGGTATATGTTAAATATAAACCCGTTTCGATGAACAATAAATCTGATGATTTAACGACATATGAAATAAAAACTCTCTGAAAATTTTGTATATTCACAAATATATCAATGTTTTTCTCACAACAGTTAATTATATCATACTTAATAGGCAATTAACAGACAGTTAACACAGACAACAACATGGTATCTTACATATGGCGACCATAACTTAATTGCTAGATTTACGTCCCCGCCGCTTCCCCCCCCCCTTCATATTTTCCGCCGCCCCTTAAATTTGATATTGAGTAAAAAAAATAATTGAACAATGGCCTGTATTTGCGTTTCGATCCGATACTGTACGGGAATGTTAAAAAAGATAATTGATGCGTTCATGTTCGGGGTTCATCTAGAAACACATATATATGGCTCATTTTGCAATAAGAAAGGGCATGAACACATATTAAACGGTAAGACAGATATCTAAAAAAATATAAAAGTAAAAATAAAAATGTCAACCCCGCCCCCAATTAAGAAAATATTTGAATGAAAATCTAGCAATTAATTTATACTGGCCTATTGCAAAAAAAAAACATTATCATCCAGTTATGTCAATAGGATTTCCCTGTTTGGAAGTCAAGTGGCCGTTGGTTAATCTTGGCCCTGAGCCCTTTGATTGTGATTTGGACACATCACTCACAATATTCCTACTCTTTGGCGATTTACCTGTTGACAGTTTTCTTACACGTCCAGTTGACTCAGATTTTGTCACGGATTTTAGGTCCGTCGTAACAACTGTTTCTTTAGAAGGTACTGTTTCGGTTTCTTCAACGCTAGTTAACGCGTGAGGTGAAAAGGGTACCCGTTCCCATGATGGGTAGCGTGGAGCGTCATGCGGAACTTCGTCCGCAGGCGGTGGAGTCGCCGGTCGGTTCCGTCTATTCCGTTGCCGTTTGCTAAACATGTTCATTGGACACGTATTCGAGCGCTGTCGCGGCGGGGACTTAAACACGAAGAAAGCTCCTTCGTTCGTGTTTGCAAGTTCTTCACGAAACTCATCATTATCCTCGTCGTCAGAACAGTCGTCGACGGTAATATCCGGGAGGTCAAAGTGGACATGTAATCGGGGTCGCGGAGATATGGGGTCGGTCATCGCCCTTGGGCGGAATTTACCCATTTTGAAGAACGACTCCTCGTCATCCCCTGAGGGACACTTCACTAAAATCGATTGAAGAGGTTGCTTTAAACTATCGTCTGATGGCGATTTTTGGATAGAGTCCGTTTTCTCCGTTTTGGGAAGCGCTTTTGCCATCTTGGAAAAGGATCCCGATTTTTCCATTTTTAATTTTGCACTATAACACAGCCGAGTATTTTATAAATAAATATTTTAAACAGGAAACATATGTGATATATCCACAGGGTTACATCCAACACGAATTGTCTGAGGACGTATACAATAATAAAACAGCAGGTGTAATTCCTGATGTAAATTTAATTCCTTTATGATATAAATCAACAGTAGCACATCTAAAGATCGGTAAAAACCTTTCAATCATCAATCTTAAATTATCCAGAATGTTCCTTCACTGTTAACATAAATCCACGTGAGCAACTCATAAAATGTTAAAAGTATGTCGAAGTTTAAATTTAAGCCAGGCAATTTTCGCGATTTTATATTCACAAAGCTAACAACTCCAGTCACGCAAACTGTTTGCTTTGGTTCATTTTTCCACCACAGTATTTAACAAATGAATGAACTTTCAAGTAGTCTAGTAGTCAGCGTGTTACGAGTAGCTTTATAATTGAGATATTATTTCCTCAGTCGCTTTTCAGATAAAGCCGCGACCTGTTAAGCGCACAGTAAGCGACGGTAGCTTGCCGGTGTATATGTCATGTTCAGCCGCGCTTTTTCCCCTTGTCACTGACGGCTTATCCATCAAACTCCCATTGAATGGCCGCTTTTATTAAACTCTGCACTATTTGTTATATTCCGATTTCTCCCTGTTATCCAACATTTGATAACATAGCAATAAGAAATTATCGGCGTCCTGGCACAGCTTTATCTTAAGTTTTATATTTGTATCAATCGTTTCGTGTTTAATGCGGCAAAGTTTACGAATTTGCCTTTAGCCGTTCAGTTCCATAGCATTTCACACAGCGCCTTCTATTGTTAAGGTATATACGCTCTTGTAAATATACTCATTGTCACACAATGCTTTGTTCTCTGTAGGTTTGATCCATTTGATGTATCAGATTACTTGAATAAAAGGATTTTTTCGCTCGAGTTCACTACAACTTTATGATAGCCAGTTTAACTTAGCGCTATGCCAATTCTCTTGAGCTGTGGCCTTTGGCTTCGATATATATATTGGTAGTATCGGAAAACTCGCGGGGTAATGGCTGGTTATCAATAAAGCCCGTGCTTTCCCAAACTCCGCGCTGATTAATAGCGCCTCTAACGTAATTCGTCGATCATCGTCCACTGATTAAAAATCTCTAGAAAAACATAAAATCACTCCCCAATTAACCTCTAAACTTTCGGTTATCCGTACCAAACCATTCACCTGCAACCATTCGACATCCACACAAAGATTCATGCGAAGGATTATGATAGCTGTTCACCCACTTTCAAACACGGAATACCGGAGAAGCCCTTTAAAATCCTCACATCGTCTGAAACGTAGCTGGAAAAACGAACACTAATCAATAAAACAACTATATCCAGTTAACCCATGCATAAAGATGTTAGAAGAACCAAACAGCCATTTCGATGTTTTTGCTGCAATTTTCAGTAGTGTTCCGATCTGATCAGCCAGTTAATGGCGTTCATGCAACAGCTTGTAATGAGCAAACTCGATGGCAATTTGTCTCCCTCTTGAACTTTTTAACCATAAAAGCACCCCATCTGCGAATTCACTTATTGTTTGTTTGAAGTGTGCTAATTTGCCGTGGTCACTTAACTTCTGTCCCTATCCTTTCGCTAAATATATTTGCACTGCGGTAACCCCTAACATATACTAATTAAGAACGGTATTGCACTATATCACGCTTCCAACATAAATGAGGCAATGTCATTGGTCCAGGACTGGTCACGTGGTCATATATTTCCATATTGGGTCACCAAATTTATATCGTACCAAATGGCGTCTATTTTCCGATTCCGATGAATAAATGAAACATTTAAACATGTTGTGTTGTTAAACAGTTGTCGACGTGATATATACGTTACGGTATTAGTAGGTGACCCGATATGGGATATACGGGGCGCAGGAAACAATATTCGGGTTCGAGCTTCGCTCTCACCCAATATGGTTTCCTTTGCCCCGTATATCCCATATCGGGTCACCTACTAACCCCGTTACTTATATAAGTAGTGATTTAGTAGTATATATTATAAGTTACGGAATCAGTAGGTGACCCGATATTGGATATACGGGGCAAGGGAAACGATATCGTTTCATTAAAATTGAAGTATCCATCATTATATATATCTATTCTAAACGTATTGTAATTAGACAGAGGCGAGCTAGTTGTATACTATTAAGCATCTAAAGCTGTGTATGTGATATAGGTTCTACGTGACATTAAATATAGCACCAGTCAATTGTAAACACGGCCCCCAGGTCCAGGGAATAGCGGGGACTTTGACTTTCGGTCCAGACCTGATGGTAAAATCCCCGCCAAATGCCCCCGCGCCCATGGGACCTTAGGTTATGCCCATTTCCTGCTATACCACTGCATTCACCCGGCACTGTGGAACCACCTGAAAGGTAAAAATCCGGCCCATTTCCTCGGCTATCCCCAGTATACCCCCGGACCTGGTGGGGGGGGGGGGGCGTGGTTACAACTGACTGGTGCATAAAGAAGCAGATAAACACTTTCGCTTTGACATGTAGAATTAAAGGGGCACAAAATCATAAGCTACGGGGTTAGTAGGTGACCCGAAATGGGATATACAGGGCAAAGGAAACCATATCGGATGAGTGCGAATCTCGAACTTGAATATGGTTTCCTACGCCATGCATACATGTATCCCATATCGGGTCACCTAATAACCCCGTAAAGTATATATCACGTCGACAGCCTGTTTCTGACATAAGAACCATTGTTTTCGATACTTATTCATCATTTCCGGTATTTTAAAACAATTGTATTACATGTCATACATTTTATTTGGGATTAAGAGTGCATACTTATGTAAATATTATGGTCATAAATCATTGACTCAATTTACTAAGTAGGTCCGTTATTTATATCGAGCAATCCGATTAGCTACATCGTTCTTAGTTCCAATTACGACCAATATTGATTACAACCCCAGGTAAACGTTTACATTACGCAAAGCCTCGGACAATTCCAAAAGCGTAAGAAACACTGCATGTGCGACCGGTCTCCTACGCTAAGTTTTAAATATAGTTACAACAAAAGCATTGTCCTGATTTCTTGAGCCTCAAATCAATCTTCGACATAGCCCCAGAGTCCAGGGGTGGTATTCAATACGCAACTGAAGTCAATCTTATGGTCAAACATCATTGGCTCAATTCACTGTATAGATCCGTTATTTATTCCGAGCAATCCGATTAGCTACATCGTTCTTAGATCACATAAAGAACAATATTGAATACCATCCCAGGGGTGGATCCAGGATGTCATGTTAGAGAGGGTGAAACTAAAGGCATACACCTCTTAAACAGGAACCCCTGAGATAGGCAGAAATTATGATAACGGGGACTTAGGATAAAACGTGGTATTCTGGTGTAATCCATGCAAATGTCCTCTACTATATTAACATTAAAAGCTCATTTGAAAAACCTCAGGAGGGACGTGCGCCAAATGACCCCACCCCCTCCTCCCCGGATCCGCTAGTAAAAACAGTATACCGCATCAAACACTCACAGTATGACACAGTATTGACAAATTGCCCCCATATGATAAAGCAGTATTGAAAAATAACGTGCAAACTTCATTATGGGCCCATTATGAAACATATATCAACACTATTTGACGTGAAATACGTACAAATGTGTTTTTATGTTACTCGTTAGGCTATTGTTTCCGAAAGAAATGTCTTTCCTTCTGTATTAGGGTTGACATATTACCAAATTTCCTAATTAGACCTAGTTTTACAACGTAACAACTGATGGTCTTCATCCTGTCAGCATTTGATCACTTCCTGACAAGAAATTCTACCGTAACTTTTAAAATAGTAGTAAAAGTACGGTGTAAACAAAAAATGTGTTTCCACTAACCCGACTGATCCTATTTTATTCCTCTCGACTCTTCATCTGTGTGGATTCGTTTCTTTCTTAATTTCCTTAACGAATATGCATTTGTTTAGTGAACATGTTAAAATTTGACCATTGTATTTCTAAAGTTTTCTACAATAGTGAAATACCCGCATTTAGGTCAGTATGGTACAGAATTTCGGTAAAAGAGAGAAAAAGTTATGCCTACCAGCTTACAAATCCTTTTTTTTTGGGGGGGGGGGGGGGGATGATAGTGGGAAACAAACACAAAATTTGGCCTAAAGTCACATTTATTTAAAACGTGGTTTACTTAAAATTGAAAGCAGGGAAATCTCAAAAATAATTTTAGAATATTGGACCGCGACGACATAAACTTCAATCCGACAACAGCCACGTTTAAATTGAATAAATATTCAACATTGACATTACATGTTTCCACTTGGAATGTATTTGTCATATTCTATGAATGCATTTTAACTCAATAAAAATAATGTCGAACATTCAATTACCGCCGCGTTCGTACGACAAGATTACATCTGTAAACCGTTGATTCAATGTCCTTTATTAGCAGTGCCTAAAAACTGTGGAAATCTCTTCTAAATTGCCCATCAAATCGGTCATTGGAATAGCAGGAAAATCTTATTGTTCTAGACAGTCATTAGCATACATGTTAACGACTGCATAATTTATATGTTTACATGACATTGTGGATGACTGAAGTTTCTAAACCAAACACAGATAACGTCAATTTCCAATTACTTATCAAAGGTCGTTAGCCTATGGCGTATAATGGCATGATAGTGATAGCTGTGCCCACTGCGATAATAATGCCATGGATTCGTTTTAAACATGTTTACTATATTCTAATGGAGATAACCTTTGGAAACTTAAATCATCGTATGTCAACGTTACGATAAGGTTATGCCTGCTACACATACAATTTAAAAAAAGAAGAATCATATTCTTTGATATATTCCCATTTACAACGGCATCAATCTGTTTTTATGTCCTTTACAGGGATTCGCTCATGCTTTTGGACCGAAAAAAATAACATTATTATAATCTTTTTTCACTGAACATGTATTTGTACAAACTAAGAATGCATTTTCATTCGAAAATAAGGTTATGAAATTACCGCCGCGTTTGTACGACAAGATTACATCTGTAAACCGTTGATTCAATTTCCTTCATCAGCAGTGCCTAAAAACTGTGGAAATCTTTTCTAAATTGCCCAACAAATCGATCATTGGAAAGGCAGGAAAATCTTATTGTTCTAGACAGTCGTTAGCAGCACATACATGTTAACGACTGCATAATTTATATGTTTACATGACATTGTGTGGGACTGAAGTTTCTAACCCAAACACAGATAACGTCAATTTCCAATTACTTATCAAAGGTCGTTAGCATATGGCGTATAATGGCATGATTGTGATAGCTGTGCCCACTACGATAATAATGCCATGTATTCGTTTAAATACATGTTTACTATATCAGTGTGTTCGTACAACGTGATAAATTGCGTCATGAATGCTACGTCTGAAGGCAATATTTTGCTTTGAATGAAGACTTTAAACAAAGATAACTTTACTATCTCTTTGCCTTTTTGAATGAACATAGCTCAGTCTACGCCACATGGCTCAAGACCATAGTTATCTGCCCCCCGTTGACCAAGATCCGGATGTGAATACAGAAAAAAGAGTACTTGTGTTCAAGTATCAATATTTTATTAAAATTGAATGAAAAAAGAAGCAAAAAATGTTCTTTTTGCAAAGAACTTGACTGAATTTGACACTCTATTGCAAAAATTGATAGTTTTCAGTGTAAATGTTGGAAAAATCATAGCTTGTGGAAGTCTGAAAATTAGTTGTTTGTAGCCGATTGACTCCTTGGCGGAAGGGTTATGTATTTGAACTCAGTTTTGACAGTCTGGTCAATGGTCAACATGGTGTTTTCTTGTGATTATATTTTGTGTATTAAATTGTTCTAGAGATGCCATGTCCTTGTTTTTTTTCAATTGGGATGTGTATAAAGTCAAAAGCCAGGTTAGTGTCTATATGAAACATATAGTAAAAATAACTGTGGTCTCACGCCACATACAGAGCTCCGCCTTCTGATAAACTTTTCACAAAACGGCCATCTGACGGAGCACTGTCAAAACATTATTTTGGAAACAGGTTTGTCGTTTGATACAACTAATCACCTAATTTCGCTTTTGTCGGTAATGCATCTGAAAACACTTACTTTGTCATTATTTTACTCTTTGAAATCGAATTTGCAGTAAAAATACAATTATAGTATTAAGAAAGTATTCTGGGTTTTGTTGAGCCAACGCCGGTAAAGACAAGAAAAAATATAGACGCCCTAACTACTAAGCCACCAGGACTCTTTAAAACTGAGGGATATTTTGACATTTAACAAGACATTGATAACATCACGTAATACTGTCAATTAACCAATCACGCAATAACAAAACCGTCATTATGTGACAATTAGCGTCATTAACGCAAACGAAAATTGTGGTCTTCAAAGACGATATTGGAGCAAATATCAACATTTGCTGAAGTGTTCCAGCTTTAAATATCATAGGTTTTACTCTCCATATGATTTGCCTTACTTTATTTCGTCATACAAAACGTGCATTGTACAAAAACTTGAGCGAATTCCTTTAAGCAACGGATCAATTCTCCATAGGCGAACGTCTCTATGGGGTAAACATTACCGACTTTAAAGTTGATAATTGATATTTTATGCCGATAAACTCATTTTTCTTAAAGCGTTAATAACGCGTATTGCCATAATTTTCATGATTTGCCATAACAGTTTAGACATTTCTATTGCTTGTCTCAGAATCAGCTGATTTTAATATCATTGCCTTTAATTCAGACATTTGCGCAAAAATTGGCTTATTGCAAGACAAAAAAAATTTAAAAAAAGGTTGTCAAAACGGTCAATCTCTGAGAGTTCAGCTTTAAAACTTAAGACAAAATTGGAAGCAAATAGAACCTTAAAAATGTTTTTAGAATGTTAAACGCGAAAACAAGTCTACTTGCTATTATGTGTGTATTTGAACTTATTCTATAAAAATAAAAACTGGTTAAACAAATAGATAGAAAATAAAACTGTGAAGTTGATTTTTCATAATCAAATGTTATTTCACTGAGACCCATTATGAATACAAGTAAATGTCCTTAAATGAACTTCAGTCGAACATAAGCAACGTTCAAATTGAGCAAATATTTAACAGTGACATTAACCATTTACACTTTTGTGCGACTCTGTATAAAATATAAATGCAATGTGTCTGTTAAGTTTTCATTCGATCTATTATGTTATTACCGCCTAATGCTTACGCCATGATTACATCTGTTAACCGTCAATTCAAATGAATCAATCGATTCAGTGTTTTTATAAGCAGTGTCTAAAATTGTGGAAATCTCTTCCAAATTGCCAAATGAATCGGTCATGCGAAATGCAGCAATATCAGATTATTCTAGACAGACAAAATCAGCACATACATGACACCATCTGCATAATTGATATGCTTATATGACAATGTGTCTATTAGACTGCTCTGGATAGAAATTATAACGCAAACAAACTGATAACTTCAATTTAAAAATATCTTCCAATGGCCAGATGTGCATTTTCGCTAAAATATAACTGATATGGATTTATTTTAGTACATTTTAACTACGTTCTAAAGGAGAATCATCCTACGAAAAATTGATTCTCTTCAATTTCGAACTATCTTCCAAAGCTCGTTAGCAATCGACGTATTATCTGAGGGCAAGATTTGTATCTACAGTGTCGACTACGAAATTGATGCTTTGGATGTGTGTCAATACATGATAAATTCATTCTAGATGAGACGGAAAGACCGGAATTATCAAATGTCAAAACAACTGATTAAACGCCCGATTTTCAACTATCTTCCAAAGGTCTTTAGCCATCGAAGTATAATCTGCTAGCCAAATATCTATTTGCTCTGTCCGCAACGACATTTATCCTACGGATTTGTTTGAAACTTTTAATACAAGTTATAACAATTACATTTCCACTCGATCTTTAATGTTATAACCGCTATGTTCTAACGATATGAGTACATCTGTAGACGAATCAAGCGATTCAGTGTTCTTTAAAAGCAGCGCCTAAAATTGTGGAAATCCCTTCCAAATTGCCAAATAACTCGGTCATGCGATATGTAGCAATATCAGATTATTCCAGACAGACAATATCAGCACATACATGATAACTTCTGCGTAATTTATATGTTTACATGGCAATGTGTGTATAAGATTGCACAGGTTCGAAAGTCTAAACCAACGAAACTGATAGCGTCAATTTCAAGTTATCTTCCAAAGGTCGTATTATCTGACGGCAAGATATGTATTGCAGTTCCGACTACGATATTTAAGATATGGATGTGTGTCAATACACGTTCAATACATTCTAGAGGAGATATCCAACGGACACATCAACTATCGAATGTCAAAAAACTGATTAACGTCAATATCAAATTATCTTCGAAAGGTCGTTAGCCACCCACGTATAATCTGATGGCAAGATTACAGTTATCTTCCATGGCCGAGAGTGTAAGATAGGTCCAACCAAAGCGTAGGGTGTTTTTGCGGAAACGAGGTTTATGATGCCTTTTCTCTTACTTCAGTTAAACAAAATATTGTATAAAAGTATTTTTTCGCTGGAACTCTTTTGTGCGGAATGAAAATGGTTCGTGTATAGATATGTGGTAATCTTTGGTTGTCAAAGATCTGTGCGCAGTGATTCAAAACATGTTGAAATAGCCATATTGTTCTTTTAGTTGTTCTACCGGGAGTGCAGCATTATTTCTTGAATGCAGCGTGAAAACATTTTATGACGTCATTTGACCAAAGAAATGATTATTTGGATGTTCAATATTGCCGCAAGACAATGTTTCCACGCTACATATGGCAGTCGTTAACAAGGGAGGTCATTGCATGTTGAAAATTAAAAAGTTAGTTCCATATGGGTATTTTTTTATCTTTGCCCATGGGCATTTACGGTATTCCAGCATTGCCAAATATTTGGATCTACTTATCTGTGGTGGGAGAATTATATTTGCAGTGTCAACTATAATAATCAGGTCATGAATGTGTGTCAATACATGTTGAATACATTCTAAAGCACACATCCTTGTGACCTTCGTTATGATAAGGCACTGAATGCTATATGTGTCCGAAAACAATTTATTTTTGTTATTTGTTATGTCACAGCGATATCAAATAATTCTTATACCTTTGTAAGGCATGGATCGATTATCCATAGGTGAGCGTCTCTGTCAGGGATAAAACACACATACTTTACTTTAAAAAGCGGTTCAAATGGAAAAAAAAACGCTCAGTAATATTACGGGGGCATCCATAACGTCAGAAATAACGCAGTTAAAGTTAATATCGACGAATATATGATGGTTACAAATACATGCAGTGATTTCTTTACTCAATTTTGCGTTTCTCATATTTTGCAAAAATATTGGCCAGAATGAACTCTTCGGTTTCTAGTAAAACCTCTCACGAAGTATAATGTACGAGATGAACGTGAAGCTGAAACTGACTACATGATCAACATGCACATTGGATTGTCAACATGAACGTGAACCTGAAACTGACCACGTGATGGACATGAAAAATGAACTGACGACTTTACGAGCATGACGCTGAAACTGAACTTATAATGAACAGGAACCTTGAACTGACCACATAATGTACACTAACTTTTAACTGACCACGTGATAAACATGAACCTGAAACTGACCATTTGATGTACAATTACTTTTAACTAACCAAATGATGAACGTAAACGGTGAATTGCCCACATGGTGAATATAAACCTTGGGTAAGCAATAATACAATGAAGAAGAACCTTAAACTGACTTCATGATGAACGTCAACCTTATACTGGCCACATGATGAACGTCAACCTTATACTGGCCACATGATGAACGTAAACTTTTGACCGCCACATAATGAAAGATAATTTTGGACTGACCACATGATGAGCATATACCTTGAATGGACTACATTATAAACATGAATCATATGATAAACATTTGCCTTGAACTAAGTATACGATAAAAAACACAAACCTTGAAATGAACTCATGATAAACCTGAACTTAAGGCCATGTAATTGGGTGTTTATGGAGGACGAATAAAACACTCAATGACTCTCTGTAGGAGAGCAGCAACTATCCGATATTATATAATAAGTTATTCGAGGCAGGTCGATTATATCGTGATGGCCAAAAATATAATAATGTAGTTTGTAAAATCGAATACATTACATTGTAGTTCGTGAAGAAGGAGTATCCATGTTAGAGTTTAAGTGTATGTAACTTTTCAATTAAGGTATGATCGCGGACATTCATAGTGTTAAAAACGTAGGAAATTAGTCCTAAAGGACTTCCAACGATATATGTTTTAACTATATTTCGTTTAACTGAGGTGGGAGAAAAAGCATCTACCAAAGCTGTTCGTGTAATGTACCAGTCAATTGTATCTACGGCCCCCAGGTCCGGGGAATAGCCGAGACTTTGACTTTCGGTTCACCCAAGCCCGGGGACGAACTGCTGGAAGAATCCCCGTCAAATGCTCCCGTATCCAAGGAACCCTAGGTTAGGCCTGTTCTCCGCTTTCTTTTTTGGCGGAAAGACAAAACCACCGCATTCAACATGCACCACGGGGCCACATGGAAGGTAAAATCACGGCTAATTTCCCCGGCTATCCCCGGTATAACCCCGGACCTGGGGGCCCTGGTTACAATTGACTTGCGCATAAGATAGGTTCTGCTCATCCCTTGCGCAGTGTGTTCTACGGGATATCGAAAAACCTGGTTTCCTCTGAAATCTTTAAGCTCGGGTTGGAGCTAACTTTTCATACACGAGCAGCCATATGATAAACATGTACTTCTGACGCGTGGTAGGGTATTTTAGTTTATAAGTCAATAGTTGTGTGTGAATTCAGGAAGTTCGTATTACAATGACAGAAAGTTTGAAGAGCTATTAAAGAGATAATATAAAACGAACATTTATTTTCGATTAATTTTCAACAAGTATTCAAAACCTTCTATGTCTATACGACTGTGTTCTTTGTGAACAAGATCAGTAGATCTTTAATTGCACATCAAGATGTCACTCAGAGGACAAGTGGTGCCAAAATGAATGGATAATTGTCCGACGCTAAATGAAGTTGATCTGGCTTTCTGACTTTCAGCGACAAAACCAGGGTGATTCAGGAAGCTCGTTCAGGCAAAATAAACACATTAAAAAAGAACCTGCTTGACACACTAGTAGTATGACAAGTACACGTAAAGTCATATTCATTTAAAACTGCACTCTCACAGATTGACAGTTTTGACATTTTTAAAAACATTGTCCCAGAATCGGCTGATTTAGGTATCGATGCTTTCAATTCAGTCATATATGATAACTAAGAATAGAACAGATCTCTATTGATTGTGGAACTTGCGAAAATTTGATTTTTCTTAAAGTGTTAGTTATGCTTTCAGCCATAAAATATCAATTTTCGAACATAGATATGAGAAACTGCGATTTGATCTTTTGTCAGCAGTCTTGAATCACCAGTTTCTAGACATTTACGCAAACCTTGGTTTATACCAAGACAAAAAATATAAAAAACCTGGAAAAACGGTCAATCTGTGAGACTGCAGCTTTAAAACATAATTCAAACATTAAACCTTAAAATCCTTTTTTAGATAAATAGAAAGTGACAACATGTCTTTATATAGGAACATTAACTTTATAACCCAAAAGTTAAAGAGGTATTTCATAATCAAATGTTATTTCATTGAGGCATATGCTTAATACAAGTAAGTGTTCTTAAATGAACTTCAGTCGGACAATAGCAACGTTCAAATTGAATAAATATTTAACAGTGACATTACGCTTTTACACTTTTGTTCCTATTTGTATAAACCATAAATGCAATGTGTCTATTAAGTTTACATTCGATCTGTTAAGTTATCACCGTCGCATTTTTGCGCTATGTTAACCGTTGATTCAAATGAATCAATCGATTCAGTGTTTTTTATTAGTAGTGCTTAAAATTGTGAAAATCCCTTCCAAATTGCCCAATGAAATGGTTTTGCGAACTTTAGCAATATCAGAATATTCTAGACAGACAATATCAGCAATACATGACAACAGCTGCATAATTGATATGCGTACATGGCAATGTGTGTATTAGACTGCCCAGTACCGAAATTTTAGAGCAAACAAACTGATAATGCCAGTTTCAAATTATCTTCCAATGGCCAGATGTTCATTTTCTCTGTCCGCTACGAAATTAATGATATGGATTTCTTTTAATACATCTTAACTTCTTTCTATAGGAGACATATCCTACAAAAACATTGGGAAAAAAATGTATCATTAATTTCCAATTATCACCCAAAGGTCGTTAACCATCGACGTATAATCTGCTGGCCAGATATGTGTTTGATATTTATCCTACGGATTTGTCTTAAACTTTAAATACAAGTTAATACAATTACATTTCCATTCGATCTATAATGTTATTACCGCTACGTTCTAACGATATGAGAATATCTGTTAACCGGCGTTTCAGATAAAAACAAGAGACTCAGTGTCCTTTATAAGCAGTGCCTAAAGTTGTGAAAACCTTTTTCAAATTGCCCAATAATTCGGTCATTTTTCCAGACAGACAATATCAGCACATACGTGACAACAACTGCGTAAGCACAGGCTCGAATTTTGAAACCAAAGAAACTGATAGCGTCAATTTATCTTCCAAAGGTTGTTTGCCTGCGACGTATTATCTGAAGGCAAGATATGTATTGCAGTGTCGACTACGATTCTAAGGCTATGTATGGGTGTCCTACATTCTAGAGGAGATATCCAACGGAAACATCAACTATCGAATGTCAAAAAAACTGATTAACGCCAATATTAAATTATCTTCCTAAGGTCGTTAGCCTCCTACATATAATCTGATGACAATATTATAAGTATATTCCTTGGCCGAGAGTGTAAGATAAGCTCATTCCAACCCGAGCGTAGTGTATTTTGCGGAATGGAATTTAATGATGCTTTTTCTTCAACCTCAGTAAAACAAAATATAGCAAAAATGTATTTTTTCGCTGGACCTTTTTTATGCATAGTGGAAATAATTTGCGTAGAGATATGTCAGAGCTTGTGGCTGGCATAGATATGATTGTAATGATTCAAAATATGTAAATAGTCCAATCGTGCTTAAAATAGTCCTGATGAGAGTGCATCATTATTTGCTATATACGTGTTAAATACATACTTTAGGATATATCATTGTTAAACCCTACTGTATGCCTGCGTCATGATAATGTCCTGATTGCTATATGTGTCCGAATACAAGTTATATTTGGTACGTCACAGCGATATCAAACTGTTTGTATACCTTTTTAAGGAATGGATCGACTCTGTCAGAAATACAAATACACATACTTGACTTTAAAATGAGGTTCAAATAAAAAAAAACATTCAGTAATGTTACGGGATTATCCATAATGTCAGAAATAACGCGAGCTATCATGATAAGGCGGTTATACTAATTCCGAAATATTCGAAAAAAAGTTCGACATTACCGGAACATCGTGATAACAGAGTTCGACGTAGCGTGTTTCGACTGTAGTTGCAAAGCATATTTGGATATCTTGTATGCAAGTGTCACTAAGGTGATCTTTGTACATGAGGGACATTGTTCTGATCATATAATGTTGCATATGTGTCCTTCTTAATCTCAACGTCATTTACGAAAAGGAGCCTTTACCATTATCCAACGCTATGCTGACGGTCACTTCCTTCAGTAAATGAATAAATGTTCTCCCTCTCCATCATCTTTCACGAATGTAACGGGAAGAAATGCAATAATAGTCTTAACTAAGGAGCGCCGCTCGATCGCAACGAAAATGAAATTCGCCAGTCTAATGTTCCGGCACGTAATGAATCACAATTGTAATGACAGATTGCAAATGGACAAAATAAGGTAGTTGATAGTGGAATCATTACTTATTTTCAGGGTCAGCAGTTGAGGTTCATACATACGCATTAATGATGGTTACAAATACATGCAGTGATTTCATTACTCAATTTTGCGTTTCTCATATTTTGCCAAAAATATTGGCCAGAATGAATTCTTCTCGGTTTCTAGCAAAACCTCTCTTCAGTACGATGTACATGATGAAAGTGAACGTTGAATTTAGCACATGAACTGACCACATGATGAGCACAAACCTAAGACTGACCACATGATGATTTTTTACCTTGGACTGACCATATGGTGAGCTTAATTCTTGAACTGATCACCTGATGGTATACTGACTATACGATAAACATTAACCTTGAGTTGAACTCATGATGAACCTAAACTAAGTTCATATAATTCGATGTTAAATGGGGCAAATATAAACACTCAATGACTCTCTGTAGGAGAGCAGCAACTATCCGAATTTATATAACAAGTTATTCTAGTCTTTGTATATTTGACAAACTGCAATTTGATCTTTTGTCAGCAGTCTTACAACACTAGTTTCCAGACATTTACGCAAAGATTGGTTCATTCCAATAAAAAAAGATGTCAACACGGTCAATCTGTGAGGAAGTAGTTTAAACTTTATTAAAATGTGAGCTAATTGAACCCTCATTTTTTCCAAATAAAACAAAAGCGAAACCATTGCTTTATGATGGAAAATAAATTGTTTAAGCGATTTTTTTTCATATTCAAATGCTATTTTATTGAGACGTCTTATGAATAAAGGTAAGTGTCCTTCAATGAATTTAAATCGGACAATAGCAACGCTCAAATTGAATAAATATTTGACAGTGACAATTACCATTTACACTTTTCTACCTATTTGTATAAACCATAAATGTAGTGTGTCTGTTTAGTTTCCATTCAATTCCATTCGATTCCATAATGTCATTACTGCCGCTTTCCTGCGTCGTAATTACATGATTACATCAGATCAATCAAATGATTCAGTGTTCTTTATAGCAGTGCCTAAAATTGTGGAAATCTCTTCACGAATGCCTAATAATCGGTATTGGGAAATGCAGCAGATTATTCCCGTCAGACAATCAGCACATACATGACAACTTCTGCATAATTAATATGTTTACATGACAATGTGTGTATTAGACTGCCCAGGACCGAAATTTTAAAGCAAACAAACAGGTAGTATCAATATTACATAATATTCCGATAACCAGATGTGCATTTTCTCTGTCAGCTACGATATTAATGATATGGATTAGTTTAATTACATCAAACTACGTTTTAGATGACATGTAACCTACGAAAACATTGACACATTGATTACAAATCATCTTCCAACGGTCGTTGGCCATCAATGTATGATCTCCTGGCCAGATATATATTTGCTGTGTCCGCAACGACATTAATCCTACGGATTTGTTTTGAACATTTAATACAAGTTACAACAATTACATTACCATTCAGTGTATAATGTTATAACTAGTACTAGTTATAACCGCTACGTTCGTACGATATGAGTAACCCGGTGAATCATGAGAATCAAGCGATTCAGTGTTCTTTATAAGCCGTGCCTAATATTGTGTAAATCTCTTCCAAATTGCCCAGTAAACCGGTCTTGCGAAATGCAGCAGTATAAGATTATTCTAGACAGATCATATCAGCACATACATAATAACTACTGCTTGATTTATATGTTTACATGACAACGTGTGTATAAGATTACACAGCCTCGAAAGTCTAAACCAAAGAAACTGATAACGTCAATTTCAAATGATCTTCTAAAGGTCGTTAGCCTCTGACGTATTATCTTATGGCAAGATATGTATTTGCAGTGTCGACTTCGATTCTGCGTTTCTGCACCTTTCTTTAAATTCAACTCGTTTTTTTATAAAAAAAACAACAACATTGTTTTTAACATTTATTAATCCTTTTTTGTATATTTAAACATTTATAATAATTGTGGTAAATCTCATTTGTAAGTAAGAGTGCATATAAATGTAAAAATGTTTCAAAGCATATTTGGATATCTCGAAGTGTCACTAAGATGATCTTTGTTCCGTATTATATAATGCTTCAATATGCTCTGCTTAAGCTCATGTTGTTTGCGAAAAGGAGCTTTCACCTTTATTCAACGTTATCATGACGGTCACTTACTTGAGTGTTTTAATAAGACCTCTTCCTCTTCGTCATATTTCACGAATGTAATGGGGAGACATGCAATAATGATCTTGACTTAAGGAGCGCCTCTCGATCGAAACGAAAATGAAATAAGCCAGTCTAATTTCCAGACACGTAATGAATCACAAATGAAAAGACAGATGATAAAACGAACAAAATGATGTTTCTGATCGTGGAATCATTACTTACTTTAGGGGTCAGCAGTTAAGGTTGATATCAAAGCATACAGTATGGCTACAAATACATGTAGTGATTTCATTACTCAATTTTGCGTTCCTTATATTTCGTCAAAAATATTGGTCAGAATGAATTTTCTCGGTTTCTAGCAAAACATTTCACGAAGAAAATGTACGAGATGAACGTAAAGCTGAAACTGACCGTATGATCATCATGAACCTGGAATATACCACATGAACATGAACCTGGAACGGACCACATGATGACCATGAAAAATGAACTGACCACTTGACGAACGTGAAGCTGGAGCTGACCACATGATGAACAGTTTCCTTAAGCTGACCTCATGATGAGCATGAAAGTTATACAGATCGCATGATGAACAATAACATTTATCTAAACACATAATAAACATTAACCTGGAACTAACCACATAAAGTACAATAACTTCTAACCGACCAGACGATGAACGTAAAATTTGAACTGACAACATGATGAACAGAAACCTCAGATATACTACGTGATAAACATGAACCTTGAACAAACCACACGATGAAAGTAACCCTTGAACTGACCATATGATGAACGTATAACTTGGACTGACCACATGACGAACGTAAACCTTGGACTGACCTCATGGTGAACGATAACGTTGGACTGACCACATAATGAACGATAACCTTGGACTGACCACATGATGAACGATAACCTTGGACTGACCACATAATGAACGTAAACCATGGACTGACCACATGATGAACGTAACCTTGGACTGACAACATAATGGATGCTAACCTTGAACTGACCACAGCATGAACGTAAACATCGAACGTAAACCTTGGACTGATCATATCATGAACGATTACCTTGGACTGGCCACATCAAGAACGAAAACCTTGGACTAACCACATCATTAACAATAACCTTGGACTAACAACATGAGCATATAACTTGAATGGATACATTATATACATGAGCCATATGGTAAACATTAACCTTGGACTAATTATACGCTAAACATAAACCTTGAAATGAACTCATAATGAACCTAAACCTTAATTTCAAAGAATTCGGTGGTAAAGGAGGAAACATAAAAACTCAATGGCTGTCTGTAGAAGTGCAGCAACTATTCGAATTTATAGAATGAGCTATTCTAGTATTGCTAAGGACATGTATGTGTGTTTGTTTGAATTGTTTTTTTCTAGTAGTTTGACTAAGATCAATGAAATCAAATTCATTAATTTGAAATATATGTTTGTCTCACACAGTCAGTGTTCGATCTTACTAAATATTAAACTTATGTTTGTAGACTATGTCATAAGATATAGTATGTTTCCTGTCGCCCTGGACAATTTACAATTCAAACACTTTTATTTAGAACAGGACAAAAACGTTTCAAAACTATAATTATAATAAACACCCAGAGGTATCTCATTACAATGTATTGATTTTGAGGAATGTTAATACGATTCGGAGAGGTTATTAACAACAGATAAAGTTTATCAAAAATGTCAATTTACAATCTTCAAACAAAAGGGAAAAGTAGTGCATTCTTTATTACAGGCTTTTACGAGTGTGTATCGGAACTGACTTTATTAAGCAAAACAAGACCATATCTCTAAAACCTGCTTGCCAAATAAAAACCCACCATTTTAACTAGTGAACAAAATTTGGCCGATTTTTCAACTGTTTTTAGATAATATTTGCCCTCAAAATAATTTATCATAATATCAATCCATTCCGAATCTACATATCTCTCTTCTGACGTGGATTTCCGCCGTTTATCTTTCGACTGGAGGCAGATCGATAATATCGTAATGGCCAAAAATTAGTTGATGTGGTTTGTCCTGTTTATTAGTTAAAGTAAAGAAGAGGTTTTCAAGTAGGAGTATAGTTTTAAGTAAATTTTCAAAGAAGGTGTACACCCGTTAATTCGTAGCGAAGCAATCGTAGAAAAAAGCATACAATGTAAATTTGCCTTTTCTCAGATTCCGTTGAGTAAATATATGCACGAGAAAATCGCGCAATGTGCAATTTCCACACGTGTATAAAAAATATAGTATTGAACTAACTCCAATCCCTTTAAATGCCACTTTTCATTTGATGGAATAATAAAACAACTTGCAATAACACTACTACAAGTATCCTTGTAAAAATACCTAAAGTATTTGTATCAACTATAGGCACTAAACATTCATTGAACTTTTATTCGATATTAGTGTATCACTCACTGAACAAATACATGTTGGTCATATGCATTGTTTTATATCTGTGCCAATTTCTTTAATGATTACCTATTCAATTGTCGTCTATCAGGGTCATATCTAACGCTAGAATATCGGATAATGCGAAACGGTCGTTAGCAGCAAATAAACCACTGGGAAAATGACAACAGTTTAATTATTTATGTGTTATGTGTATATAATATTTCTCACACCAGATAAGTAGATCCAAATAATTGGCCATTCTGGAAATCCTTATCTTGCCCAAGGGCAAAGATAAAAAAGACTCAATACGCAGACAGAGTTCCAGCGAAAAAAGTCTATATTGTGTTTATGGGGTGGGAGAAAAGGCATTTTCCATGGCCGCTTGTATAAGATAGGTTCATCCCAACCCTCGCGCACGTTTCCTGTGGAGTCTCGGTTAACCTCGTTTCCACCAACAAATCTTTCCTTTGGTTTCAGTACAAACATTTGGTATAAAAAACATGTCTATATGAACGTTTTTGATGCAATGTTGTTCCTAATAAAAACAGTTAGTGCACGAACTCCTTTGAAATTAAACACGTGTTTGAACATTTGTTTTCTTCCAATGGTTTGGTCGAAAGCAAATGTTCGAGCATTCAGCTTAACAAAACAGCTTGAAACTTGGGATTGCCATTTCCCTAATGAGCGGTAAGTTCTGTTTATTTTCAAAAAAGCTTTATTCAGTTATATTCAAAACGTTTAAGGTCAAATTATCATTTTGACACATATTACGCGTTCAAAAGTGAGGTAGTCAGATTTTTATCAAACGGAAGTATCTAAAATTGATTTTGATTTGTTCTTAAAGTTGATATTTTTACTCCTTATTTTGCAGTAAATGTATCAAACTAATATTTTCACTGCTTTTATTTCACTTATTTATCTCCATATTCCACCGAAAAACATTAACGAAACTACCATTAACTTAGATTTAATGTAACTGTTCTGTTTTTATTTCAGTCCTATAATCCAATCAGATTGAATGGTGAATAAGTTTTGTATGCTGCGACGTATTAACGAGTCATTTTTATCATCGAATCCGGTCAAAAGACACGACACTCCTTTTTAAACAATGTTCAAGGGAAATAAAGCAAATAATATTGTTGTTTTTTTTTCCATTTTGAACCTCAACGTGTTAAAAAGGTAAAACAGTCGATAGTAATGGGGGGGGGGGGGGCGAATGTTGGACACTAGCCCCTAGTACATGAGCCCCTAAGCTCAAATTTGCATAGGGAGGCAACACGTATTAAAACGGTATATGTCTATTCGTCTTTGTTCTCCGTGAACAAGATCAGCAGATCTGTACTAATTTCACATGAAGATGTCACTCAGAGAACAAATGGTGTCGAAATGAATGGTTAATTGTCCAACGATAAAATGACGTTGATAAAGCTTTCTGACTTTTAGCGACATAACCACGGTGATTCAGGTTCAGGCAAAATAAACATAATCCAGACATTCACTCGCTTAACACGACCATGATAAGTTAGCGTTTCTTATTTTCGCATTTCCGGGTATAATGAATGACTTTAGCTGTTTCCTTGACATACTGACTGAGTGATCAATACAATATAATAAATTAGCCGTTTTTTGTAAACGGTGAAGTTTCCGATGTATTTGTGTCCTTCATGATCACACATATTATGTATGTTATTTGAAAATAAACTGTTCGCATTCTTCTAAAGCCGGTGCTAGAGCTGTAAACAACGCTGCACGTATATTTTATTATCTGTTGTTGTTCTTTTCAAAAACGCGTCGTTCTTGGAATATGTTATATTTTGATAATGGACATAAAACCTGAACATTTAGAAATTTGGACGAAAGAATTAATGTGAACTTTAAATCCAGAACAATTCGATTTAATTCACAACACAATAGGAAAAAGTTACTGCACAAAGAAGATTCAGAAAACTATATGATTCAGACTGGTATGGTGTTGGATGGGATGCTTTGCTTACACGAAAACTTAAATATCTTGACGTATGACTTTAAGTCTTATTCGATATTTGGCAAGCTGTTCTATCAGAATCGTTTTACTATTCCAATAGAGTTATTTGCTCTTTACTCCGTACAACAAACACGCGCCTTAAATAATCGACCTTATACTGACCTCAAACGGAACGTGACCTTAAGTCACATGCTAATTATTAAATAAGTACATAGAATCAAGTGTTACATTTGGGGAGAAAACAGAGCTGTTTGATCACTTTAATGTCATTCATTCGCAGGTCCTGCAGTATTTTCGGAACACATTTATTCCTCTGGCGAATATCCCATCAACCGATGTGGGCAAACTTTTCGCTTTGGCTTCAAACTTGTGTTTAAGTGATACTTTGTAATGTGACGGGGTCAAGCCATACTGCAGCTATTAAAGGGTGCGGGAAGACCTTTATAAACTCAACAGCAATAACAACATGGGTAAACACAAAGATGCAGAAATAATCGAAATGTATTGCAAGTTTGCAACAATTAACTCAGTCTTGCAATCATATTTCGCTATATGATATATTGTTCGGTAACAGATGTAATTAGAATGCAGTATTTTCTTAATTAATTATACACCTGATGTTGTTGTATATGAAACAGATGTTTCAGCAATAACAACCGAGAGAAACTGCTACAGCAGATATATAATTCCATGGTTCCATGTAATACTATCAATGTCAAACGGAAATCTGCGGACATTTTTCCTTCGAAAACAACCTCGGATGTATGCCAGTTTTTATCAGTAGATCTAGTTCTTTAATAATAATAATATTAATTAATTGTTATATTTTAACTTGTAATTGGTATTTCTTAGTTCAAATTGATTCCCGGTGAAGTTTATTATTGCATTTATAATGAAAATTTCTAAGAGTAAAGTCCTTATGTTTTAAATAAATTGAAAAATTAAAATAATTGGGTGATTTGCTTGCAGCGTAAATGTGAAGAATTCTAACATTGTAAACCGTCCATATATATCCGAGGTTGTTTTCGATGGGTAATGGCCGAGGAGTTCCGATTGTGTCAATATATGAATCATGACCATGGATTTCACAAAGAACAGTTGACCAAATAAGTAAATGAAAAGCAGTGGACCAGGTCGGTAAATGAAAAACAGTGGACCAGATCAGTGAATGAAAAACGGTGGAGCAGATCAGTGAATGAAAAACAGCGGACCAGATCAGTGAATGAAAAACAGTGGAGCAGATCAGTGAATGGAAAACAGCTAACCAGGTCAGTGAATGAAAAACAGTGAGCAAGATCAGTGAATGAAAAACAGTGAACGAGATCAGTGAATGAAAAACAGTGGACCAGATCAGTGAATGGAAAGCAGTGGACAAGATCAGTGAATGAAAAACAGTGGAGAATAACAGTGAATTAAAAACAGTGGATCAAATTACTAAACGAAAATCAGTGGACCAGATCAGTGAACGAAATACAGTGGTCAAGATCAGTAAATGGAAAGCAGCGGACCAATTCAGTGAGTGAAAATCAGTGGACCAGATCTGAAATAAAAACATTGGACCAAATTATTGAACCAAATCAGTGAATGAAATACAGTGGACCAAAACACTGAATGAAATACAGTGGACCAGATCATAGAGTGAAATATCACGGGGTTATAAGCACCTTCGTAATTAAATATTGTCATTACTGATTGCATTTAACTAGGCCCTTTTGATAAATTAAAATTAGCATTAGCAAAACTCCGGGTAATAGGCATAAGTCTTGTGGCCGTTGTGTATATTGTTGGTTTTTATTTGGCCTTTTAAATGGGATGCTGGCTACTGAATTTTGTAGTTTCCTTTGTTTAATTGATATTTTAATTAACTCGTTAATAGTTTGTATTTTGCACTTCAATTTTATTACGACATAAAGTGTTGCAAATCATTAGGAGTGTTAAAACTAAAATACTGAAAACTGGAACCCTTCACCAAATGTTTATATATGCGCAAAATAAAACGCTATTCAAAAAAAGGCGGAAACGTGATTGATTGATTAACTTTATCACGAAGAACTACCAATGTTTTCTATAAAGGCTTGAAAATCAATCAGCTTAGTATGAGTCTCGGATAATCTCGGCGTTAATATCTAAAATGCACTAACATATCTTGGCATCCTTATCGTGGAAGAAACTACCTTAAACTATTGACAACTGCCCATGTAATAATACAAATGACTTCAGAAACTTAAGAAAGACCAGTGAAATGAATTGTGGATATAAACGATCTGTTCGGGGTTTAATCTTGTTTCACGCAATGAGTGCGCTTAGTTTTTGTTCTTTGTTATCAATATTCAAAAGCATTTGTTTCATGGACGTTCGACAATGTACAGTTTATGGGTCTTTTGCAGCATTGAGAAAATGAATCTAGACAAAAAATTATAAATTGAAAGAGACAATGTTTTAGTATAATATCGAAGTAAAACTATACCTTTGCTATATCTGATTTATCTATACATGTATTGATTTCGAGTAATATATTGTTAATTAATATCATGATCGATTGTGTGTCAACCTTTGCAATATCAAGATCTTTAAACAAAAGAGAATATGTCATAAGTATATAGATCGCCATCAGTATATAGTTGTTTAAGGAGCAAATACATGCAATGGCATTGCTCTTCAAAACTAGGCCACATTATACAAAGTCGAAACCCATAAATCCTGTGCAGCTTTTTTTTTTACTTAAATTTGGCCTAGATACACTTTATCATAATACCCATCAATCTTGAATCAACATACCTATTTAGGACATGAACTCGAATATGACATCGATTGTCGCAGATTATCTTTTGACTGGAGACATGCCGAACCGAGGTACGATAGTGCGATTGAAAAGCTACATTGCAGTATTCATTTTCGTTCGAGATGTAAGAATGTTCATACGTTGACGTACATGTGATTACTGACAATGGGTTCGGTATTAAAAACGTAAGCGAAGCGTAAAATATACCGCGAGCAACGATACGCTATGGACCTAAAGAAGGTATAAACAATAGTTAAATTTCAGACATGTATTTTTAATTAAATTACTTATACATGTATTTAATGCAGTAGTATTATAGCCTTCTCACACATACAAGAAATAATTTAACGCAGCCAAGCGAATAGGGTAAATTTGTCCATTCTGGAGAATTACCGAAACTGTTTGAGTTTCTTTACGTTATTTCATAAGTAACAAAATGTAAACGTAGGGTAACTATTCATTACTAATGGTTTGCTGTTATTCGTTAAAATATGTTGGGTCGCGCACACAATCTTTCTTCTCTCCGTAAGCGATTAGAAACGGAAACATGCGAACAGAAGCACCGGACACTAAACTAGACTGGCGAAAACCAAGTTTGGTCAATTTGCCTATTAACTTTCTCCGACTCGACACCACGTTGTCTTGCTGTTTGACTGTTGTTTGATATTCAACTTTTTTAATTTATGTAAGTGCAAAGGTCAGCCAAAGGGGAGAGCAAAAAACAACTCGAACGAGAGCTTCTGTGGAGCAAGAGAAGCCAAAGGGTAGAGCAAAAAACAACTCGAGCGAGAGCTTCTGTGGAGTCAGAGAAACAATGGCCACGAAGATGCTGCTGAAAAAAACTATTATAATAATACTATAAGGAACCAGAGCTGGCACATTATGATATAAGGAACAAGAGCTGGCGGCTTTCAAATGTCAATGTGTTTGCCATCAAAGCAATCAGGAAAGTTTCACTTCTTGAGAAAACCATCAGCCAGTTGTTTCCATTCTTCAAGTGTGGAGGGGACTGTCATAACCTCATCAACATATTCTTCGTACATAGCATTATATGCTTCTCTGACCATTTCAGAGAGTTTATTCTCAGCAACGCGACAGGAGAACTGCTTGTCGGAGTACCTGGCACCAGAAACAGGTGGCGTAGATTAGCAGCTTACTTGAGGCCTGGATCCAAATGTGTCAGACAGCAGGTGTGTTCTTTTTTGAGCCGATGACGGACCCTCTCGAGTATTTCATCAAACATTTTACTTGGCATGCAGAAGAATTGCTTGAGGGTTCTATGATCTTTTCTTCGGAGCTCATAGATAACCCAAATTGGCGCCGTCGCTCGGGATGCAGCCATGGTCTTCTCTAGATGCAATGTGGTTTGGCTCCTTTTCACCCGCTTAATCGATTTCTGATGAGTTGGTGGATGTTAAGTTGTTGCTAAAAGACTTCTTGGTGGGACATAGCAGCCACCTAATGCTGTCATAGGCGTTGCATATCTTCATTGTTGACGAAATGATAATTAATCATCTTTATAATTAGCCTCCGTCTTTTATATTTGTTATTTATTATAAGACCAATACAAAATTATTGAGATTCTCAAAAAAATGTTTTGTTAATAATGTCCATCTATGCTGAAAATCAAATGCTTGATAATGAAGCATCTTTTCTAGTAGGCATTGAATGAACACCAGATTTGAATACGTAGTACTACCGATCACTTATCTTTTCTTGTACGAAGTACGAAGTAATGTCATAGGGGACTCGCCATCATTCAGCAGCTGATGTCGCAGCAAGTCGTATTTTGTCCAACATGTGTTGTTCCTTGTCGCTATGACTCGGTAGTTGCTTATTGACGACGAGTACCGGCTAGATGAAACGTCAACAGGCGACAGTTGCATTAACGACAAAACACGAGTGAGTTGTGTAATTTCAAATAAAAATCCGGACGGCAGGATTTTTCAAGTTCAATATTTATGCAAAAAGCTACAGAGACTAGCTCAGTAGCAAAATGTTTAAACATATACCCGGTTTAGTGGCACTGTGTAAACGCCAAAGACATATAACATAAAATCACAAACAAGAAACATAGAAAAACAGCACAAAACTCCACAAACAGCACAGTGCAAAACTTGTAGGAACGATGAAAGTGACCGCGACACAAAATTTGATACGACGTATAGCGACATTTATTCCGCACAACAAGCGGAGCGAGTTACGAACACGTGTAGCGACATTTATTCCGCACAACAAGCGGAGCGAGTTACGAACACGCGGCAACTCGTTATCAAACGTGTTAGCACTTAGAATTGATCTAAGCATGGTGCTTCCATTTAATTAGCATTCGACCGGGTACATATTTTTCTGTCAGTATCCCGCTCGCATGACATTATAAGTATCTATCATGTGTTTCCGGTATGGATAGAAATATCCGACCCGAGGGCACGCGCGTAAGCCGGAAACGAGGCTTGCCGAGTTACCGGCAACGCATCGTGCCCGAGGGTCGGATATTTCTATCCGTACCGGAAACAAATGATTGATATTTTTTCTTGCATATCTAAAATTATCAATTTGTGTAAAAAATGGCGTAGAAAACGAACTTTTGTACATTTCACCAATATGCGCGTGCGACGTTGTTTACTGACGTCATAAAGCGCAGTAATTTTAAATAACTAAAAATCGTGTATTTTACGATTATTTATTTTCAATTTTAGTTTAAAGTCTTGCATATATATATATATATAGATATATATATATATATATATATATATATATATATATATATATATATATATATATATATATATATATATATATATATATATATATATGATTGCGCTTTATTGAAATGGCATAATATTCTTTTCATAAACCATGCAATAAAAGAAATTAAGAGCGGCGCGTTGTTGCGCGTGACTCATCTTACATGGGGGATGTTAGATGGGGTTTTCCAGCACTGGTCACATGACCGGAAACACACATCCGGTATGCAAGAAAATTACTTCTGTGAGCCACTTAACAAACAATGAATCGTTTACGTTGCCCAATTAATCGTCATAAACATCCTGAGAGAAAATCAGATTATTCCAGGAAGTCATTATGAGCAAATAAATGGCTGGGAAAATGACAACAGTTGCAACATTTATGTGTTTGCATCAACATAAATTTTTTGTGAGGCAGGAGTCTTCACTTAAAGAAAAGCATATAAACGTATAATAGTTAATACAACAGTTATTTTCAAGAGTTCGTTGCGATTCACGTAAGAGCCTGGCAAGAAAGAAATTAATCGGTGCTTCGCTGCAAAGTACGATTAGTATTACACTCATTAATGTGATGATCTCGATAGTGTAATTAATTAAGTATTAAAATATGAGTACTTCACAGATGGAACGACAATAGTGCGCTATATAAATTTCATTTTGAAACACTAGTACAAATATTGTCTTCAATGATATCACATATCCTTCTTGTTTAGGAATCGAGGGCTTGATGAGGGGCGGAATGAGCGTACTGAGCAGCACTTGTTTTACTGATATGGTTAAACTTGATAAGAATTCTACATTTATCAATTACAGTTATACCCGTAGCTATGTATAAGGTATAAATATAAATACATGTCTAAATATAGGCACATCACCGTGTCAGAGAAGTTCATTAATAAGGTAAATCAATGTTAAAAACTGTGGCTTGTTTTATCTGTATTACGACTTCCCGACTGCCCGGTTGACCATTGACTGAAAACAATGTCCGACAAAAATCAGAATAATATAGACATTATCACAAGCTTAAGTGCAATATAACAATTGAAAACGTTAGGTTTATTTTCAGGGAAGTGTATAATTTTGACAGGTTTGTTAAGTAGATTTGTATGGGGTCCCTCTAATTCCGATGTTATGGCTCAACTTAAGATTAAGGTTTAATGATGACTTTAATAACGATTTTGTCATGTACTGCATTTCAAAAGTTTTATGGATATTGGTATTGCTGGATTATCAAAAAGACGTGTTATTCATCTAGTTTTTTTTCCGGTTCGTTTCTTTCCTTTTCTTGGAAATTGCTAGGCCAAAACGACGTCACAAGATTTCGAGCAAAACACCAGACCTGCATTTGACAGGTCGGATATAACAGCCTTATAAATATGCTTCCGTATTTCGACTCATAGGAAATTATAATGGTAATGGTGAGGACATTTGAACACATGAAACGCAGTTTTAGACCCAATTCTGCTAATTGAAAAAGCAAATGAGGTGACTATAAGTGTAAAAATACAAGCCTAAGCTGATGCATTTCGACACCTTGTTTTCGTATATCACGTAACATAGTTCTGTATCCACACCAACCGCAAATCAACACACCTACGTGGGTTGTTGATGAAAGAACACGTATTTATACACTGTTCATCTGATGGATTTAATCAAAGCCATCTATTTGTTGATTTTGCTTGTAAAATAAAACCGAAACTCTTGTTTGACTGAAGGAATAACATCGCAGGAAATCAAATGTAATGCGTTTGTATATTCAGCTATTCGCTACACACTCACGAAAGCATGCGAAGTTGTTATGATGATACGCAAGAGATCAGCACGGTTACATTTATAAATTTATCCAACGATAACATTCTTAGATTTAACCAAATGATATCTTACTGCAGATTCATTCAATTACAAAATTTGTAAATTGGACACCTGCGTATATGCAATCAGACACCTTTCTCATATCTCATAAAAATTCCAATCACAAAAGCAGTTGTTTGGCAAACAATCTGTAGATGACTTAAGAGGGTAAAGCCTTTAACAGTGTGCTCAATTATAACGAAATTTATTTAATATTGATGACTTTATTAGACGAAAAAAAAATCAATTTAAATTAATTCAATAACAAAATTATTTACAAAGCAATTGATAAATCGATGATGCATACTTAAGTGAAAAACTTCAGAAACAAGCTCAGTAGCAACACATAAGCCCGGTATATATGACCATACTTAAAAACAAACTTTCTCTAGACATAGTTTCTCATATCAACACGATAAAGACATTCAAGGGGTTAACGAAATGGTTATATCAGCTTCTCTTTAACATTCTACTTAACACCTTTTCCCTTTGACTCCGTGATGTGCAATCTATTCTAAGCAATGACCACGTTCCTTATTTAAAACAAGTTGTTGACTTCACTTCACTTGATTGAAAATCACATTAAACACTCTAACTTGTAAATTGATATTTAGATAAGCTATTCAACATCCATATCAATTTAACGTGATTGCCATGTGCTTTAAAGCAGTCGAGATAGAAAAGTCAGCAGTTAAAAGCCAATGCTAAAAATAATTTGACACAGTAGGGAATGCATTAACATACATTCATAACGCCAGACGCTATTTTATCAATTTTGAAGAAATCATCCCGATAAGTAATATGTGTGTGCATTTACTTCATAAATGAAATCATTAATGAAATCAGAATAAATAATAAACTGCCTGAAATACAATCTGGGCATGTTTATCAACATAGATTCATGTTGGTACAATGATTAGTTTGTACGTGTATAAAATATAATACCAATATAGTGTTGCATGTATAAAGCACTGATGTGCTATTTACTTCATAAGCCCAATAAAGTTTTTCGGTATTTATATATACACTTTTACTTTATATTTCAAGCCCATCCTTTAACACTATCTAAGGAGCTGCAACTGAACGAAGGGTCTTAGCTAGACTTTTGGAACACTGCTGCACCCTGTGTATTTTAGAAGCACCCTCCTGCGCTCAGGCAAACCAGCTTGTAGCATTGTTAAACTACATCGAAGTAATAATTTTATTTCGCAATGTAGTATTGCTCAAGCTTTGCCGTATATGTACTTCAATCTCTGACAATGGGTGCTGTATCAAAAAAGGCTGACTTTCAGCTACTTACATTTACAATGTATTTGAAGAATAACCTCAAAACTGTTCAAAACTTGAAGGAACATTGAAAGTAACGACGACACAATTTATACAGTTGTATAGATGTTAAATGACATCTCCTCCGCACGCCATGCGAAGAAGAGTTACGAACACGCCCCATCTCGTAGCTAAGGCAGTGATAAATTGAGAGGGTTATAAAAGGTGTTTGCATCAAAACATGATCCAGGCACGTTTTGGTCCATTGAATATGCATTCGATCGCGTGCGTATTTATCTGTCAGTTCCCTGCTAGCATGACATAATTTATTCTGAAAGCCACTCAACAAACAATGATGGAATGTTTGTTTTAGATAATCAGTACTTCGTATCTACAGGAATTGTTTACGTTGACCAATAAATCGTCGAACATAGCATGCCAAACAGTCAGATTATTCCTGGAATCATTGTTAGCGAATAATCAGCTGAGTAATTGACAACAGTTGCATTATTTATGTGTTTGCATATATAGTAGGTTCTTTGTGACACAGGACTTAAACAAAAGCCTATGAACGTCTAATAGTCGTATATAAAATGCTTTCAAAAAGCTATTTGCGCTCAACACACGTGTCTGACATAAGCGAACGTAATCGGTTCTTTGATGCAAAGTATAATAAGTACATGCATTACAATCATACATGTAATGACACCGACAGCTTTGTTGAATCAATGTTAAAAAAGAGTACCTTATACCTACTCGTTTTTTCTTCGTTATGTCTTCAAGTAATATTCTTCTTTAAGGAATCAATCTACTTTCAATGGCTGGAGGAGCGGCGCAATGGACGAATAGAGCAAGACATGTTTTATAGACTTGGTTAATCTTTGAAATATATTGACAGCTATACCCAACAGCTCTAAATATACTGACATGTCTGTATGTAGGCACATTTCCGTTTCAGAGGAGTCAATTGATGAACTCAATCACTATGTAAAACAGAGGCTCTTATTTTTAAGAATTGTCACAGCCCGTTGAACCATTGATTAACAAAAACATCCGACATCGATCAGGGTCCGTATCCAATAAGCAACTTATATTAACCATAATGTAAAGTTAGAAACTAAATGTTTTGAATGGCCTATAAATTTAGCTAACCAATAGTCGGAATGGAATCACTCAGGCATGTCTTAGGATAATGATAAGATCAATATTGAATACTGGCCCAGACCATTATAGACATTACCACAAGGTTAATTATAAGAAAAGTGTTGGTATAGCTAGACTCATTTTCCGGGAAGTGAATAAATCAGAGACTAAATGATTAACGGAAAAACAGGCAGTGGGTAACGGAAATCCTATTAGTTTATATGTTATGGCTAAATTTAAGATTCAATGATGACTTACGAATATGATATTTACTATTTTGCAAAAGCTATCTTGGTATTGGTATTGGGGCTTTCAAAAATAGTCGTGAAATTCATCTAATTTTCCCGTTTGGTTCTTTCCTTTTCTTGGAAATAACGTGATCAAAACGGTCACAAGATTTCTGGCGAAACACCAGACCTCTATTTGACATGTTGGAAAGTAATGCCTTATAAATATGCGTCCGTATTTCTGGTAATTAAATCTGAATTGCTGAAAAATATGGACACAAGAATCACAATTTCAGACAAAATTAAGCTTGTTGAAAGTCCAAATGAAATGTTTATACGTGAAAACAATTGGATCCTCAGCTAATGGATTTTGAAGACGTTATTCCGTTGATACTCAAAAGATCAGCATGTTTCCATTTATGTATTGGTAATATACCCGGAAATAACCCAATGTAACTGTTTTGTGTAATCACCAAAATAAACAACATTCTTGAACTGGACACCTGCGTATTTGCTGTCAACCACCTTTCTCATATCTCATGAAAATAACGATTACAAAAGCTGTTATTTGGCAAACAATTTGCGGATGGCCCACATAAAAATATAGAGTCTTTTATATTGTGCCCATTATTAACATTATTAATTACATATTGATGATGTTATTAAATCAGACATGACGAAAACATTGCTATTTAAACCAATTTGATAACAAAACAATTGATTTATCGATGCATACTCGAGAAGAAACTATTTCTTTAAAGATGACGGATACATAACGCAAAATGTCCACTTCTGCGTATCTATTTACTGCTACGTATAACCTTTTTACGTTCACTCGGCAATTGGCGGTCTATTCCAAAAACATACCACGCACCCATGCTTTATTCGGAGCAATTTTAGACGAAATTTTATTTAGTTGAGGGAAATCGCATGCAACAATTTCGCAGTGTCGTTTGCTTCTATTTGTGCACATTTGTGTATACGCAAAACTCGCATTAAACAACTGAGCAGTGTCTATGGCTTCACAGTTTCGTATATATATTTCGGGGGTGCGGCTATCCCTGGAATGACAGTCAAGTAAGTTACAACTAGACCACAGATCCGCCATGATTCGTAGCTACAACTATGCGGTGACAGTTGAGAGGGTACAACGTGTTTGCATCAAGCAATTTACTAAGCAAGGTACTTTCTTTCTATTTGTGTTCGATCGCGTACATATGAGTATGTCTGTGCACTGTTCGCTGGACAATATAACTTTTATAAGCCACTCAATAAATAATTAATGTTCTTTATAAATCGGTTTTTCATATATACGCATTCGCATACGTTGCCCGCAAAAGCGTCATAAACATCAGAAAATCAGATAATACAAAGAAAGCATTTCAGCAAATAAACGGCTGACAACAGAAACTGTTGCATAATTTATTTGTTTGCATTTACATGAATTAAACTTTCTCGTAATGCAGACTCCGCACTTAAACAAAAGCCTAAGAACGTTTAATCGTATAACTTATCAGTTATCTTCAAGAACTCATTGCGATCCACGTGTCTGGCATGAGCGAACGTAATCGGTGCTTCGCTGTAAAGAACAAACATATTACAAGAAGTCATATTAATGTGATCAATCCGGCATTGTTATTAATTTAATCTTAAAAGAACTGTACATGATAGCTTGTAAGTTTGTGAAAACGATTTTACGTTAGGTAACAATGCAATCAAATAATAATACAAATTTGTCTTCAGTGATATCACGTAACATTTTTGTTTAGGAATCGATCTACTTATATTGCTAGGAGGAGCGGCTCAGTGGGCGAACTGAGCAGAATATGTGTTGAAGACGTGGTTATACTTTCGAAATCGATAGTTTAAATTATAGTTATCGCCAGTAGCTATAAATATTCAGACATATCTATATTTAGGAACATAACCGTTTCAGACGAGTTTAAGGTCGTATAGTCAAACGATGTAAACAATTTCATCTGCCAAGTGGACCATTGATTTAAAACACAAGCCGACAACAATCATACAATTATAGACATTAACACACAGTTAATTACAATACAACAATTTGTATGGCTAGCCTCATTATCTGGGCGGTGTAATTATCTTGGAGGAATTGACATATGGACAGAAAGGGGATTGGGCAATAGGCAGAACTCCCGTTAATTTGATTTTAATGGATACATTTGATATTTAAAAATGAGTTACGACTATGAAATGCATTGCATAGCAAAGGTTTTCTGGATACTGGTTTTGCTGTTTTCTCAAAACGTCGTGATTTTCCAGATTACTTTCTTGTGCTCTTTTGTCCAAGATTTCTCGCGAAACACCAGACCTCCATTTGACAGGTTGGATATTTCTGCCTTATGAATACGTCCGTATTTGGCATATCGAACCACTTGTAATTAAATCGGAGAAGCCGAAGACAAATGGACACGACAAATGCAATTTCAGACCAAATTCGGCTTGCTGTATGTTTAATCACTTGAATCCTAAACTAACGCATTTCGACTTACCTTTTCGTATATTAAGAAACAAAAATACGATTACAATATACGATAATTTGTAAGTTTATCAATCGATTACGATTTAACAAAACTCTGTAGGTTGGTGATAAAAGAACACGTAGATATATCCGCCGTTTACCTGTTAGATCAAAGGCAGATGGGGACTAAAATGCATCTTCGTTTAGGGAGAAAGTCTCAAAATCATTGGTATGGTACGGGCAAAATGTTGTTTTTCCAGTCAAATTAGCGAAGAATGTCGACGCAAGGCTAACCATGACATTCTGTATATATGTTTGAGTATCAAATGACTAATAGAGCTCAACTTTGAATTTGAATGGTAACCAACACAAATGGTCAACACCTAACACACGGAAAATCGGCGGATTGGGGTTACGGTCGAGGGGTTTCAAGTTGCCAGGTAGTGTCGGGTTGCCCTAAACACAAGAGTTAGGCCTAGTTGTTGAGTTGTCAATGCCATGAAACCGAAGGTCTTTTTTGGCTCGATTTATCACACCGCAAGAAATCAAATTTAATGCGTTTGTTTATTTAGCCTTCCAAAAAGAACTCATGACCGCATGGGCGATTAGTCTGTGTTACGCCCAAGATAAGTACGATTTTGCTTTTATGTATTTATTCAACGGTAACATCCCCAAAAACGCTTTAATGTTATCTTCCCACAGGTTCAACAATCGTGAACGACGGAACACCTGCGAAGTTGCAATCAATCTCATTTCTCCTTTGTCATGAAAATTGTAATCACAACGCAGTTATTTGGCAAACAATCTGTTGATGGCTAACGTAGGTAAATCCTTTTACATTGAGATCAGTAATGTCGTTAATTTATCACATATTAATGATTTTGTTAGACGAAAACATTGCGCGTCAAAATAATTTGAGAGTGAAATGCTTTACAAAGCAATGAATCGATGCATACTAGAAAGCAAACTATCTTTATACATAACTTCTCATATCAACATGATAAAGAAATTCAAGTGGTAAACGATAATGGTCATAACAGCTTCTGTATTCAATGTCATTTTGAACCTTTTCCCTTTAACTCTGCGATTTGCATTTTTTCTAAATAATGACCGCATTACTTTTTAAAAACAATTTCGGACATGATTTCAGGTGAGAGAAAATCACATTAAACACGTGTGCAGCGCCTAAAGCCACATTTTATTCTTTTTTTGTAGTTTTTTTATTCAGATAAGCTATTCAACTTAATTGATAATCAAAACACATTTCACACAAAGCAGCCAGGAAAGTAAAGACAGCAGCTAATATATCTAATATATAGCCTATGAAGAAAACATAACCCAGTAAAGAGTGCCTAAACATGCAATCATAACGCCGGTGGTTTTGTATCAATTTTGACGATTTTTTCCAGATAATTAAAATGTGTGCACATATTTTATAAATGAATTCGTTAAAATTATCAGAAGTGTTAAACTTATTTAATTTTACAGCGATTGTGAAAAAGGCAATTTCAACTTAATCAATCAGCCTCGTTGGCACGATGTTGCGCGAGAGTGGTGGTCTTGTGTTGTGGTGAAACCGGAGAACCCGGAGAAAACCCACTTGTCCGGCATGGTGACCACAAACCAAACTCACATGCGCCCAGTCCGGGAATCGAACCCGGCTCGCCTTGGGGAGAAGCGAGTGCGCTAACCACTGCGCTAACCGCAAAACCAAATAATCGGTTCTTGATGTAAAGTACAATTTGTACATGCATTATAATCATAAATGCGATTAGACCGATATCGTAATTGAATTAAAGTTAAAAGAAGAGAACCTTATACATTGTCGTGTTGCAATTACGACGATACTGCGTTATGTTACTGTCGTAATGAAATGCGACTCAAAATTTGCATTCGATCGCGTACATATGTATCTTTCAGTACTCTTATCGAATGACATAATTACTTCTGTTCATTGAAAGGGCTACCTGGATTTTGGTATTTCTGGTTCCTCAAAGGTTTGTTTTTCATCTTTTTTCCTGTTTGTGCCTTCCTTTTTTGGAAATTTCGAGCGAAACATCAGACGTGCATTTGACAGGTCGGATATTACTGCCTTATTAGTATGATTCCGTGCTAGTGAATACATGTGGTCACAAGAACCGCAATATTGGACAAAATCCCGCGTATTAAAAGACTAAAAGGAGTGATTATACGTTTTAAAAATTGAATCCGTCGCTTATGCATTTCGACAAATTTGTTTTCGTATAGATGTAGCAAAATATTAAATTCCCATAAATTTCGAATAAACACACCTATATGGGTTCTTGATAGAAGAACGTGTATATATACGCAATTCATGTGATGGATTTAATCGAAGCAATTTGTTGATTTCGCTTATACAATACACCGAAAATCTTGTTTGATTGGAGGCATCATACCTCGAGAAATCACATATAATGCGTTTGTGTATTTAGGCTTTCGCAAAAACATCAGAGCATACGATTTTTATTCTGTTGATACTGTAAAGATCAACTCGATTGCATTGATGTATTTATTCAACGGTTACATCATTTGAAATATCACAATGAAATCTTTTTGCAGGTTCACTAAAATAAATAACATTCGTAAACCGTATACCTGCGTAGTTGCAACCAGTCAACATTCTCATATCTGATGGAAATTGTAATCACAAAGCAGTTTTTTGGCAAACAATCTGTTGATGACTATCGTATGTAAAGCCTTTTACATTGTGCTCATTTATAACGTTATTAATAATATAGTGATGGCTTTATTGGTAGAAAATTACTGCGCTCAAAGTTAATTGTGAACAATTTTTTTAACAAAGCATTTAATAAATCGATGAAAACTTAAAAACAACTTTCCCTTGACTTAACTTATCATACCAACATGATTAAGGCAATCTATGGGCAAACACAAATGGGCATATCAACTTCATTATAACATGATACTTAGAACCTTTTCCCGTTAACTCTGCGATTTGCAACTTATTATACACATTGACCCCGCTCCTTATTTAAAGCAATTTCGGACATGATTTCAGTTGAAAGAACATCGCATAAAACAACTACGCAGTGCCTATTTATTCAAATTTCTGAACATTTATATTCAGATAAGCTATTAAACATATATATTAATTTCCAATATACATTTTTGTTACGTGGTAGTCATCTGACCCAAAAGAAGTCAACATTGAAAAAACAGCAACTAAAAGCCAGTGATGAGAATAATTTAAAACTGTAAAGAATGTTTTACATGCTTTTCAGCCTGTACATTATTTGGAAACAGGCCAAACCGATGTACGAAAGGGTGATTGTAAAACTACATCGAAGTATTTTTTTTTTCGCAATGTAAAAATGTTTATGTAATATCAGGTCTGACTCTAGGTGCTGTATCAAAAAATGGCTGAATATCAGCAACTTACTTTTTTGTTAAAAAAGACCCTCAAATCTTTTCAAAACTTGTAGGAACATTGAAAGTAACGTCGACACAAGTTAGGCTTTATATGACAAATTGCGACATCTGCCCCACAAGGCAAGCAGATACGGGTTAAGTACAGCACTTATGGTTTGCGTGGGTTATATTACGTGTTTGAATCAAGTCACGAACTTAGCACGAAGCTTCCATTCAATTTTCAATCGATCGCATAAATATGTATCTGTCAGTACCCTGCTTTCATGACATAATTACGTCTGTAAGCTGCTCAACAAACAACGGATCGTTTACATTGCACAATAAATCCTCATACACATCATGAGGGAAAATACAACAGATTATTCCAGGAAGTCAGAAAATAAACGGGTTGGAAAATAACAACAGTTTGATTACTTGTGTTCGCATCTATATTATGTTCCTTGTGACGCAGGACTCCGCACTCAAACAAAAGCCTTAGAACGTCTCATCATCTAATATAACAGCTTTCAAGAGCTCGTTGCATTCCACGTACGAGTAATGCATAAGTGAACTTATCAGTTCTTTTTATGTAAGGTACAATTAGTACATACATTGCAATGATACATTTGGTTATACCGTTAGCGCACTTAAACTAATGTTAAAAGAAAATTATCTTCAAAGATATCACGTAACATTATTGTACTCAGAATTGATATATTTTCCAGGGCTGGAGGAGCGGTGCAGTGGATGAACAGAGCAAAACATGTTGAATAGACTTGTATATACTTGCAGTTGTGAATGACAGATATATAGCAGAACTAAATATACTGACATGTCTGTATTTAGGCACATTACCGTTTCAGAGGAATTAATTGTTGAACTCAATCAATATGTAAAAATAGAGGCTTGTTCTATTAAGAATTGTAACTGCCCGTTGCACCATTGATTATCAAAAAGACCACATCGATCAGAGGCCGTATCACATAAGCAACTTCGATTGACCTTAAATTAGGGATGAGAAACTATTTTTTTGATTGGCCTGTATATTTAGTTGACCAATAGGCGTAATGGAATCACTGGGGCATGTTTAAGGCTAAGCTCAATATTGAATACTGGCCCAGACCATTTTGAACATCACCACAAGGTTATTTACAATGAAACTATGTGTATGACTTCGGCGACTTTTCCATATAGTGAATAAATCATGGACAAAATGGTGATGGATAAACAGGTTGTTTGTAGCAGAAATCCCACCCATCCGAATCCTAAATTTAAGATTAAATAATGACTTGCGACTATGAAATGTATTATATTGCCAAAATAATCTGGATTTTGGTCTTGATTGGTCAAAACACCAGACCTCTATTTGACAGGTCGGAAAGTAATGCCTTATAAGTATGCGGCCGTATTTCGAGTAACTAGTAATGGAATCGAAATTGGTGAAGATATATGGACACAAAAACACAACTTCAGACAAAATCCAACTTGTTAAAAGTTCAAATGAAGTGTTTATACGTGTGAACAATTGAATCTTAAGCAAATGCATTTCGACGAATTTGTTTTCGTTTATCATGTAACATAATTGCCCAAGACCATGTAGATATACCACGTCTATATTGCCTATTTGATCAAAGGCATGTAATTATTGATTTTGCCAATCATTTAAAACCGAAACTCTTGTTAAACTGGAGGCATCACACTTTGTGAAATCAAATATAATTCGTTTATATTTTTGCCTTCCTCAAAAATATTTGCCAGAGCAGAAGAAGTTATTCTGTTCATACTCAAAAGATCAGCACATTTCGATTAATGTATTTATTTAACGGTAACATCCCTGGAAATAACCCAATACAACCGTTTTGTGGAATCACCAAAATGAACAACATTCGTAAACGAGACAATTATGTATTTGCCATCAACCACCTATCTCATTTATCATGAAAATTCCGATCACAAATGCAAACATTTGGCAAAAACTTTGCAGATGGCCCACATTATAATGTAAAGCCTTTTACAATGTGCTCACTTTTAACATAAATAATCACATATTGATGATTTTATTAAATTTTGACGAAAACATTTCTATTGACAGACCAATTTGAGAACAAAATGCGTTAAAAAGCAATTGATTAATCGATGCATACTGGAAAGGAAACTTTCTCTACAAAAATGACCGATTATACAACTGCTTCTCTTTTTTCTGTTACTTAGAATTTTTCTACGTTCACACCGCAATTGGCGATTTATACCAAATAATTACCACGCAGCCATGTCTTATTCAGAGCAATTTTGGACAGAATTGTTTTTTAGTCGAGGGTAACCCGCATGAAACAACTGCGCAGTGGCATTTGCTTCTATTTGTGCACAATTGCGTATACGCCAAAATCGCATTAAAGAACTGCGCAGTGGCTATGGTTTCACAGTTGTTTATAAGCCAAATTCGCATTAAAACAAATACGCAGTGCCTATGGCTACTGTTTGTACATTTCCCTAAACTATATATAGGACAGACAGCAGCTAATGGCCACTGATGATAATTAATTAGTACAGAAAAGAATGTCTTTACATATAACCATATTGCGAGACGTGTTTTTTTGTACTGCAGACAACACGGGTGAGTTGCGTGATTCGCACGAGAGGTTTCTGGACGGCGATTTTACACAGTTCAAATATCTCACTATGTGAGTACCAGCGACACTAGTTCAACTTTATACGACGTGTATCGACATCTCTTCAACTTCTGCATTACAAGCGGAGATCGGAACGAATATGCCGCAATGGGGGTGAGGGCGTAAATTTATTTTTACTCGTACTCGGGTAAGGCCAATCAGCGAGTGCTTCGATAAGATTATTGTTCATGTAATGGTTTTGGAGCATAGTGCACCAATAGAATGTAACCTTGGTTAGAGCTACCCATTTAACGTTCCTCCAAAAATCGAATGGTTGTCGTTTTAGTGTTGCGGTAATCGAACCTGCGATCCCGGGAGGAATGACAGTCATACGTATTACAACTACATATATTCGTAGCTACAACCATGACAGTGTGAGAGGGTACACCGTGTATGCATAAAGCCATTAACTAAGAACGGTTCTTTAATTCAATTGGTGTCCGAACATATTTGTATGTCTTTGCACTGCTCGCTAGACAAAATTTGTGAATGCCACTCAATAAACAATGAATGTTCTTTATAAATCGCACGTTCATATATACATCATTCGCATACGTTGCCCGCAAAAGCATCATAAACACCAGAAAATCAGATTATACGAGGAAGTTATTATCAGCAAATAACACAGTTGCATCATTTATGTGTTTGCATTAACATGTATCATAACTTTCTCGTAATGCAGACTCCGCATATAAACAAAAGCCTATGAACGTCTTATCGTATAACAAAACATTACATTTGTGAAAACGATATTGCGTTATGTAACTTTGCATTTAAATACAAGTAAAAATTTGTTTTCAATGATATCACGTATCATTTTTGTTTTATAAATCGATCTACTTTTATTGGCTGAAGGTGCGGCACAGTGGGCGAACTGAGCAAGATATTGGACATAACTGGATATTGTTGAAGACGTGGATATACGTTTGAAATCAATCGTCATTTATAACTTATAGCTATCACCAGTATTAAGGAACATAACAGTTTCAGAGGAGTTTAAGATCGTTAAATTCAAACAATGTGAACACAAAATGCTTGTTTTTGAGACTCCATCTGCCCGATGGACCATAAAAAAACCTGAGAAATAGCAAACTTAAAGTCTTAAATGAATAGTTTGAAACGGGATAAATGGATGTGAACATAAATACATACTTATATACAATAAAGCACAACACAGTGTAGCAGTCTTTAGAAGAGTCCAATACAAAAGGCAGGATTGGTTTTGAGAAATAAAGATTAAAGTACATTAGTTTTTAAGATGAAGATTGTTAACAACAGCATACAATTAGATGAATCTGAGTCTATAAAAGTGTAATCAAACCGTAAGGGATATAGGTAGTATAAGTGTTTTGTTCAATGTCAGCAGGTGCATTAGTTATTAAGTAACTAACAGTTTAGTAAGTAATACTGTAAATTTAATGCATTAAAATTATAAAATTGATAAACCTTTTCAATATGAGAGTTAAATAGCATATAAAAAAAGTAACTTGTAAATATGGTTAAGTTGTAAACAGTACAAAACAATGGCAAATCGAGCAGATTCATAAGTGTGGCCTTCAACGGTCAGAGATTATACAACAGTTTGGCCAAATTACTGTGGGGGTGAGCTTATTTACCCTCGCCATCGGGTTATACCCATTCGGCGAGCACGCTACGTTTTACAGTATTTCTACATATTTAATAACATTTATAACATCTTGTCTTTAATCGTAGCGTGGGTGCTTTGGACTGTATATATATATATAAATAATCCTACACAGTATGTATTAATCTCTGGTTCAATATTTAAATAATGTCTTAAGAATGTATCACATACGCATTGAAATCGAACACTTAAAATACATCATACAAATTATACTATATTTTTTCTATACAAAACTTTTAGGCTGTGGGAGATCAATACTGAAGAGTAGTTAACAATAGTATGTTAATCAAACTGCCGTTTTCAATCGTCAGACATTATACAACAGTTTGTCCAAATTACTGTGGGATATCAATACTGAAGAGTAGTTAACAATAGCATGTAAATCAAACTGCGGCCTTCAACCGTCAGACGTTATACAACAGTTAGGCCAAATTGCTGTTGGAGATCAATACTGAAGAGTAGTTGACAACAGCATGTAAATCAAACTGCGGCCTTCAACCGTCAGACGTTATACAACAGTTAGGCCAAATTGCTGTTGGAGATCAATACTGAAGAGTAGTTGACAACAGCATGTAAATCAAACTGCGGCCTTCAACGGTCAGGCATTATATAACAGATTGGCCATATTACTATGGAAGATCAATACTAAAGAGTAGTAATCAATAGCATGTAAATCAAACTGCGGCCTTCAACGGTCAGAGATTATACAACAGTTTGGCCAAGTTGCTGTCGGAAATCAATTCTGAAAATAAGTTAACAAGAGCATGTAAATTGAACTGCTGTCTTTAACTGTGAGAGACTGGACAAGAATTTGGCAAAATTTTACTGGTGATCTATATTAAGAAATTAGCAACAATAGCATGTAAATCAAATTAACATTTCAAATAATCTTTATAATTATAATGCATTTTTGCAAAAAGAAATGAAACATGATTGTACATAGTTAGCTACATATTTACTGATTGTGTTTAAATTCACACAAACAAAGTGAAAATAATGTCTATAAAATAACATATTTAAAAGCAATATGTGTATTAATGTGCACATCGTATTAAATTGGTGTCAAAATGCAGAAAGTTCAAATATGAGGTGTGCAAAAGTTGTTGTGTCAATGGTTGATAAAATAGATTAAAATGCACCTGTTCAAAGTTTGTTCAAAGTAAAAATACTTAAATGAGCAAACGTTGGTGTGTCAATAGTCATTATTTAAAAAGCGATTAGCACCTGTGCAATGTATTTGTGAGCAAAAATCGAAAGTTCAAATACAAAGTTGTGCAAAAAGTTGTTGTGTCAATAGCCATTATGAGTGATTTGCACTTGTGCAAAGTATTTGTTAGCAAAAATCGAAAGTTCAAATACATAGTTGTGCAAAAATGGTTTTGTCAACAGCCATTATGAGTGATTTGCACTTGTGCAAAGTATTTGTTAGCAAAAATCGAAAGTTCAAATACACAGTTGTGCAAAAGTGGTTGTGTCAATAGCCATTATGAGGGATTTGCACTTGTGCAAAGTATTTGTTAGCAAAAATCGAAAGTTCAAATAATAAGGTGTGCAAAATTTGCAATGTCAATAGCTGTCAAGAGTGAGTTGCACCTGTGGGAAGTATTTGTTAGCAAATATCGAAAGTTCAAATACTAAGGTTGGCAAAATTCAATTATTTGCAATGTCAATAGCTGTCAAGAGTGATTTGCACCTGTGGGAAGTATTTGTTTACAAAACTCGCTAGTTCAAATACTAAGGTTAGCAAAAGTTACAATGTCAGTAGCCATTATGAGTGTTTTGCTCCTGTGGGAAGTATTTGTTAGCAAAAATCGAAAGTTCAAATACTAAGGTGTGCAAACATTGCAATGTAAACAGCTGTAAGGAGTGATTTGCACCTATGTGAAGCATTTGTAAACAAAAAGCAAAAGGTCAAATACTAAGGAGTGCAAACATTGCAATGTAAACAGCTGTTAGGAGTGATTTGCACCTGTATGAAGCATTTGTAAACAAAAAGCAAATGTTCAAATACTGAGGTGTGCAAAAGTTGCAAAGTCAATAGCTGTAATGATTGATTTGCACCTGTGAGAAGTATTTGTAAACAAAAAGCGAAAGTTCAAATACTAAGGTTTGACAAAGTTGCAATGTCAATAGCTGTAAGAAGTGATTTGCACCTGTGGGAAGCATTTGTAAACAAAAAGCGAAAGTTCAAATCAAATACTAAGGTTGGCAAAAATTGCAATGTCAATAGCCGTAAGGAGTGATTTGCACCTGTGGGAAGTATTTGTGAGCAAAAATCGAAAGCTCAAATACTAAGGTTTGCAAAAAGTGCAATGTCAATAGCCGTAAGGAGTGAATTGCAACTGTTAAGGTGTTTTTTTTTAAAATCAAAAGTACAAATACTAATGTTGTTTCATAATGGAAGAAAATTTTAACTATAGTTCACATAATACATGTTTTGTCAGGAATGATAAATAGCAAGTGATTGTTTATTAAAAGTAACAAATATGAGCTGAAAAATCTGAAAAGTTAATATTTGTGTTAATAAGTTATATGTTTCTCTTAAGTATTAAATAATTTGACATTGTTTTAAGCAATAACAGGAATGAAGAATAAACAGATGTGCACATGGATTTACCATTATGTCTAATTTTAGGTTGCAAATTAAGAATGTGTACATGCAGCGATTGACAAAAATTGTGAATGCAAAGGCAATGCAAGTGATGACAGATAATTGTTCAATATCTTAAAAATATGGCAAGCAGAAATGTAAATAGGACAGAGATGCAAATGTTACAAAAGTTATGAGATAGCAAGTTATGTAATCTGTGAGAATGATCAGTAAATGTAAAAATATATTTTTTTAAATAAGAATAAGGTTGGAAAATGTTTGATATTTCTTATTTAAAATTGACATTCATAAAGAATTGAGTCAAATTTTGAAATAGCTTGAACATTTACGAGTGAAGTTTATGAGGCAAATGGATGGTGTCAAATTTTAAACTCAAAATAATTATTCACTATATCAAAAAAACAAATAGCAGTAGCAAAAAGTTATGCATCAATTCGGCGTTTTACAGAGAGGATTTCCACACCTGTTCGGTAAAGAAACCTCTGGCAGTGACAGGTACTTGCTTTTTTGAATTGTTGTTAAAGCTTATTGGAATGTGTAATGTCATCCACATTGAACAGTTTCTTCAGGTTGTCCATGAAGAAGCGCACATGTGAAAAGCAGTCTTTTTTCTTCAGAATGACCATGGCAGAACCAAAATGTTGTTCAGTGTCTGGCATCTTGTTACAGGATGGACATTTGCCATCTGCGATTTTCTCGTTTCTGCAGGCTGAAATTGATAAAAACTAAATCTTCAGAGATAATTATAATAATGAATAACTTCCAAGTGCAGAAACAAATAATGTGAGTAATGTATGATGTTCATAAAAGAAATCTTCCCTTCTGTTTTCGTATGTCTTTACTAAAAAGTGTGCGTAGTGCTTTAAAATTCTGTTAACAGTGACACTCATTCTAATTTAGCAATTAGTGTTTATTGAAAGCAGCATTTACACAATGAATAATGAAAATACAACTATACTCAAAACAATCAAATTATTATATAAACAGCATTCTTTTGAATGTATGTTTGATTTGATATTCTATAAACGTTATAGAATGATTAAACTACAAATTGAATACTATTGATTCGAGTCCTTACTGCTGGTCAGCCTTTTTCGAACTTTGCTGATCAGGAACTTAGATGATATTTAATTCGTAAATGAAGTGTTTTCAAAGCCTGTTTAATGCGTATACCATGGATACATGTGATCATTTGTGAAACTTAAAGACATAGTGTTACTAGAAACAACATGTATTTCTTTTCGCTGACCAACCTGGTCAGCCTTATTCGAGTCCTTACTGCTGGTCAACCTTGTTTTCAAACTTTGCTGACCAGGAACTTAGATGATGTTTAATTCGGAAATCATCAATATCTCTCAAGACATTGTTGAATAGGTAGTCTTGGGCATTTTGACATAAAAACGAAGTACCTGTACTTATGTCGTCAGACTTTTCCTTAATAATGTGAATGCTTTTTGATCCAAATCTTTTTTTGTAAAATTTGTTTAACTCCTAACTTATCCAAAACATGTCGCCAAGAATAAATGTTTCACTCCCAAAAAAAATCGTTCCTCAAAGCTAGATAAAACATGTATTTTTAAACGTTTTAGTTTTTGACCTTCCCCACCCACTTTTGCGTCGCTGCCAGCCCTTAAAGCTGCACTCTCACATATTGAACGTTTTGACTATTTTTTTTGTCTTGGAACGAGCCATTTTTTTGCGAAAATCCATGGAAACCAGTTATATAAGACCGCTGACAAAAATTAGATCGCAGATTTTTATGTTTAAGTTCATGTTTAATAGTAGTCACGCGACATACAATTACGTCATAATACAGTCATTTATGACGTAATAATGTTCTCATCTTGTTCAGTGGCATTTATTATGATTGTATTATGTATATTATATGAGCTAATATAGAAGAGTGAACCTGTATGGGAGTATGGCATATGTGTTTAATTTTAATGTTTAAAGTTTATTAAAATTAAGAAACAACAATGTATGTATTGTTTGTCGTAGTGACGTATATTTACCAAAACGCATTTTTCTTAAAACATTAATTTTCGAGCGGAAATATGAAAATCTGCGATCTGATCTTTTGTCAGCAATTTTTTATCATTGGTTTGCAGAAATTTACTCAAAAATTTGCTCTTTACACGACAAAACTAGAGCTATCACTGAAGGTGATTAATACCCCCGAACGCCGCCCTGATATGAAATTGCATTCAACTATTTGGAAAGCCAACCAATAAATGACAACTTTATTTTATGGAGTATCGTTAGTTATTCATTTTTTGATTATGTTTTTAAAAGTTAGAAAAAAAGGCTTTACACAATATCAGTGATGCTAATACTGAGATGTTAATACTGATATATTTGATGTTCTAAAGCACAGAATATACGATTGCCTATGACCATCTATAAATGAGTTAAGTTACTTTTTTATACCAGTAGTTTAAAGGTAATGGTTTATATAAACATATTTAGAAAGGAAAACACATAAAATTTAATTTGCTAAAATAGTGTAATGACTCATGTACACTGAACTCCTTCTCATTGTGATGTACCATTGTATAAAGTTTTATTACATTCCATCCGGTAGTTTTCAAGTTATGCTCCGGACAAGAAAAAAGTAACAAAGGGCTTATTGGCTGAAATAGAATTGCGGTTCCTGTACACTTCACTTTCTCTCATTATGATCTATCAATGTATGAACTTTTATTAAATTCCATCCAATAGTTTTCAAGTTATGCTCCGGACAAGAAAAAGTAACAAAGGGCAGTAACTCTGTACTTAGCTGAAATAGAATTGCGGTTCCTATTCACTGCACTTCCTCTCATTATAATCTATCACTGTATGAAGCTTTATTAAATTCTATCCAATAATGTTCAAGTTATGCTCGGGACAAGAAAAAAGTATTAAAGGCCATAACTAAATAACATAGCTAAAATAGAGTTATGGTTCTTGTGCACTGCACTTCCTCTCATTATGCTCTACCATTGTATGAAGTTTAATCCAATTCCATCCAGTAGTTTTTAAGTTATGCTCCGGATAAGGTAAATTGCAACGGACCGACCGACAAACCGACCGACCGACCACAGGGTGACTCCAATATACCTCCTTCAAACTTCGTCTGTCGGAGGTATAAAACAAAATGTTAAAATGGTATATCTGTGAGAGTGCAGCTTTAATTCGGAAATGAAAAGTTTTCAAAGTCAAAGTTTGCTGACAAACTAGTGTCTATTTGAATACCATTCAGACGATTGCGCTTGTTGTCGGTGCGAACGACATTGCACGTAGATCAGCAGCTGCAATTGCAGAGGGGAAAAATGGAGAGCCAGGAGGAAAGCCACTTGTCAGACCTGATGAACGTTCAGTACTCATATGCCGTCAGTTTACAACAAATAGACGAAACAACGCAATAACTCAATCCGTAAAAAAAGCATTAATTACATACCCGTCTTTATTAGAGCTTCTTCAATCAGAATGTAAAATAGCTGCTGAGAAGTGCGTCAAAACGTGCTCTTGTTTACCAACAAACGCGCAAACTTACATCGACGTCTCGCAATGAGTAGAATTGCTTTGCGCATGCTCAAAAATTGAAAGGAGCCTTTGTTTATACGCCTCGAAATCGAAAAATTACATTATTTCGTTACACTTTTCGCCAATTAGGTAAAAGAAAAATATTTTCACAAAAGTTAAATCGAAATCACTCTGACAGTAATCAAAATAGTACCATTCTCTAATTCTAAATTTTCAACAACACTTTTGTGTGCATACACTTACAATCGAAAGGCTAAAATCAATCATTTCCGTCTCCAGTACGATCTCATAAACCAATCACTAAAAAAGGCTCACTCTGTGGCGCGAGCCTAATAAGCTTATTCAACCTCCATATTTATCTTCCAAAACAATATATAGGACAGACAAAAGCTAAAAGCCAGTGCTGAGAATTAAATGACACAGAAAAAAGAGTCCTAACATACAACCATAATGCAATACGAGTTGAACTGTGTACGGCAGACGTACTACAGACAAAACGGGTGAGTTGCGTGATTCGCACGAGCGGTTTCTGGATGGCGATTTTACACTGTTCAAAAATCTCATGTATATCGACATCTGTTTGACTTCCACATGACAAGCGGAGGCGAGGAACGAACATGCCGCAATGGGGGTTGTATGTTTATTTCTACTCGCACTCGGGAAAGGCCCATTCGGCGAGCGCTACGATAAGATTGCTGTTTATGTTAGGTTTGAGGAGCATAGTGTACAGACAGAATGTAACCCTGGTTAGAGCTTACGCTGTTCATTAACGTGCACTAGTTTGTAGCACTGTCACACGGGACCCCCACGTAACGTCCCTACGATTGTTTTTAGAAGTGCGGCGGGCAAAACAAATCAGCGATCTCTGGAATGACATTCAAGTGTGTAACCACTAGACCATAGATCCGTCATGATTCGTAGCTACAACATTGACAGTGAGAGAGGATACACCGTGTTTGCATCAAGCCATTAACTAAGCACGGTCCTTTCATTTAATTTGTGTTTGATCGGGTACATAATTTTTGTCGGAATGCTGCTAGCTAGAAAAACTAACATTTGTAACCACTCAATAAACAATGATTAATCTTTATAAATCGTCCTTCACATAAACATCATTCGCATACGTTGCCCGCAAAAGCGTCATGAACATCAGAAAATCAGATTATACGAGGAAATCATTATCAGCAAATAAACGGCAGGAAATTTGACAACAGGTGCTTAATTTATGTGTGCATTTACATGTATTAAACTTTCTCGTAATGCAGACTCTGCACGTTATCAAAAGCCTAAGAACGTTTAATCGTATAATATAACAGATATCTTCAAGAGCTCGTTGCGATTCACGTAAGTGTCTGGCATGAGCGAACTTAACGGGTACTTCGCTGTAAAGTTTAAAACGTATTACAAAAAAAAGTATAATTAATGTGATCAGCCCGATATTTTTATGAATTGATCTCAAAAGAAGTTTACATTATAGCTTGTCATTTTGTGAAAACGATATTGCGTTACGTAACAATGTTTTTAAATAATAGTACAAATTTGTCTTCAATGGTATCACGTATAATTCTTGTTTTAGGAATCGATCTTCTTTGATTGGCTTGAGAAAAGATGCAGTGGGCGCACTGGGCAAGATATGTGTTGAAGACGTGGTTATACGCTTGAAATATATTGACAGTTGTAAATTATAGCTATTGCCAGTCGCTATAAATATACAGACATATCTATATTTAGGCACATTACAGTTCCAGAGGAGTTTAAGATCGTTAAATTCAAATATTGTGAAAAAAAATGCGTGCTATTTAGAATTCCATCTGCCCAGTGGATCTTTGATTTAAAACACAACCCGACAACAATCAGACAATCATAGACATTACCACACAGTTAATTACAATATAACTATTTGTATGGCAAGGCTTATTTCGAGCAGTATATAAATCTTTGACGATATGATAAATGGATAAAAAGGGTATAGGGTAAAAGGCATAAACCCGTTAATTCGAATTTAATAGATACATTTGATATTCTATATTGAGTTACGATTATGAATTGCACTGCATTGCAAAGGTTTTTCTGGATACTATATTGCTGTTTCCTCAAAATGTCGTGATTTTCCAGATTACTTTCTTGTTTCCTTTTCTTCGAAATTACTTGGTCAGAAGTCCAAGATTTTATGCGAAACACCAGACCTCCATTTGACAGATCGGATATTACTGCCTTATAAATATATGCGTCCGTATTTGGGCGTATCAACACACTAGTAATTAAATCGGAACTGTTCAAGACATATATACACACAAGAAACGCAATTTCAGACCAAATTCAGCTTGTTGTATGTGTAAACAATTGAATCCTCAACTTACACATTTCGACTAACTTGTTTTGTATATTATTAAACATAACTGTATATGATATGATTTAAGTTTATTTATCAATCAAGATTTAACAAACCTCTTTAGGTTGCTGATAAAAGAACACGTAGTTATATCCGCCGTTCATAAATCTGTAAGATATTATCAAAGGCAGCTTGGGACTAAAATGTATCCGAGTTGAGGTCGACAGTCTCAAAACATATTGGTAAGTTACTGACAAAGTGTTGTTTTCCAGTCGAAACAGCAAAGAAAGTTCCGCAAGGCTTACCATGACATTTCGGTATATGAATTGAGTATTTAACGATTACTTCCTATTACAAATGTTATCGACACAAATGTTCAACAACTAAAACACGGAAAATCAGGGCGTTGGGGTTGTTAAGGCTTTGGTATCTACGGTCGAAGGGTATCAAGCTGCCAGCTCTTGTTTGGCTCGAGACATCACACCACGAAAACACAAGTATAATGCATTTGTTTATATAGCCTTCCGCAAATTATTCATGCCAGCATGTGAGGTTCTTATGAGATAAGTACGATAATGCATTTATGTAATTTTGCAACGGTAGCATCTTCAGAAATAACTTCATGCTATCTTTTCGCAGGTTCACCGAATTAAACAACATTTGTAAACGGGACACCTGCGTATTTGCAATCAACCTCCTTTCTCATATCTCATAAAAATTGTATTCACAACGCAGTGATTTGGCAAACACTGCGATTTAATCTAATTTAAGAACAAAATCAAGGCAATTGAACGATCGATGTACACTTGAATACAAACTTTTTCAAGACAAAACTCATCTTACTACAAGATAAACACATACAATGTGTAGACGCAAAAAGACAATTTCACCTTTTCTTTTACATATTAATAAGAATATTTCCCTTTAACTAACTCTGCAATTTGCAATTTATTATAAATAATGTCTACGTTCCATATTCGTAGCAATTTTGGACATGTTTTCATTTAAAAAGTGCGAAATGCCTTTGGCCACTATTTGTTCACATGTTTGTACATGTATATTCAGATAAGCTTTTTCTCATCCATATTAATTTTGCATATACATTTCTGAAACGTGATAGTCAACTGCCCCAAATCAGTCAAGATATTAAACACAGCAGTTGATAGCCTGTAATATGAATAATTTAACACAGTAAAGAGTGCCTTAACATATAATCATAACGTCGGTCGTTTGGTAACAGCTTGGAAGAAATCTTCAAGATAAATTAAATGTGTGCACATACTTCATAAATGAATTCATTAACTTGATCTGAAGAGATAACAAACTGCCTGAAATACGCCCTGTGCTTGTTTATTAATATAAATTATGTTGCTACTATGATAAGTTAATCATCAAACATGATTCACATTTACTTGTTCAGTGAAGACATTTTAGGATTTGTTTACAAATAAATACATATCTCCAAAATGATTACAGTTGTCGAAAAGGTAATACATGTATGAAATTAAACCAATATGGAGTTGTATGTATCAAACACAGGAATACCTCGAAATGCATTTTACCTCATAAGCCCATTATAGCATTACTTTATTATGTTCACTTTTACTTTTGTTTTCATGCACGTGCTTAAACACCAAGTAATGAATTGCAACTGAATGAAGGGTCTTAACTAGAGTTATGGAGTGCTGCTGCACTCTGTTCATTTTCATGGCACTGTTCTGCTCTCATGGATACCAGCACGGCCTCCATTCAATTTGAAATTTTAGACTTTAACAATTATATTGTTTTAAGTTAAACTTATTGCGTTTCAGCTTGTATATCTAGACTGGAAACAGGCCGAACAGATGTACGAAAGGGCGACTGTAAAACTTCATCGGAGTAAAGTAATATTTTGCATTTAAACCAGGATAAAGGTTTGACAAATATGTACTATAACATCTGACACTGGACGCTGTATAGAAACTCAAAACTGTTTAAAACTTGTAGAAACATTAGATATAACGGGGACACAAGTTAAGACTGCATTTGACATATAGCGACGTCTCGTCCGGACGAACACGCCGAAACTCTTAGCTGCGGCCGTGATGGTTTGGGAGGGTGATATAACGTGTTTGCATCAAGACATGAATGAACTAAGCACAGTCCTTCCATTCACTTTGCATTCGATCTTGTACACATTTATCTTTCAGTACCCTGCTCGCATGACATACTTACTTGTGTAGGCAGTCACCAAACAATTACTCTTTTACGTTGCCCGATAAATCGCCATAAACATCATGAGAGAACATCGGATTATTTAAGGAAATCATTGTCAGCAAAAAATAGCCTGATAAAATGACAAGAGTTGCATAATTTATGTTTTCCGAAAACGCCTAAGAATGTGCAATCGTCTAATATTACTCTTTTCTTATAGGGCCCGTTGCAAACAAATATAAAGTACAATGAATACATGCATTACTCTCATACATTGGGTGAGACAGATAGCGTAATTAAAAACATGTTTAAAGAAGAGTACCTTATACCTTTTGCGATGACGTCGATACTGCGTTATGTTACTGTCATTACGGTAAAGAAATATTATTACAAATTTGTTTTCAAAGATATAACGGAACATTCTTGTTTTAGGATTCGATCTTTATTCAAGAGCTGCAGGAACGGTTCAAAAGACAAACAGAGCAAGACATGCTTTAATGGCTTGTATTTACTTTAAAATATATCGACAGTTATAAATGACAGCTATCCCCTAGTATCTACAAACATACCGATATGTCTATATGTAGGCAAATACCCGTTTCACATGAGTCCATCAACAGGCTTGTTTTATAAAGTATTGCCACTGCAGGCTGGACCATTGATTTACAAACAATCCAACATCGATCAGACCATTATAAACATAACCAAAAGCTTAATTTCCATATCACTATTGGTATGGCTAGCTCATTTTCCGGGAAGGGAATAAATCGAGGACAAAATGATAAACGCGAATGTTACAGCTAATTTTATGATTTAATAATGACTTGCGACTATGCGATATAATATATTGCAAAGGTTATTCGGATGTTGGCTTTGCTGGTTTCTGAAAAAATATTGTATTTCATAATAAACTGTCCGAAGTAGTTTCTTTTCTTTTCTTGGATACTACTTGGTCAAAACGAAGTCACAAGTTTTCACGCGAAACACTAGACCTCTATTTGACAGGTCGGTAAGCAATGCCTTGTAAATATGCGTCAGTTTTCCGAGTAACTGAAAAATAAATCGGTATTGGGGAAGACATTTGGACACAAGAAACTCAATTTCAGACAAAATTTAGCTTGTAGAAAGTCCAAATGGGGTGTTTATACGTGTAAACAATCGAATCCTAAGCGAATGCATGCGACAAAGTTGTTGTTAACATAAATGCCCATGATATTGATAAATATATATTTAAGTTTACCAATCAATCCCGAAATAACAAACCCCTGCGGGCTGCTGATAAAAAGACCTTGTAGATATACCCAGTTTATATGTTTAATTTGATCAAAGACAGGTAGTTGTTGATTTTGCCAATCAAATGAAACCGAAGCTCTTGTTTGACTGGGGTAATCACAATGCGAGAAATCAAATACAATTCGTTTGTATTTTTAGCCTTCCTCAAAAACATTCACGAGAGCGGAAGATGTTATTCCGTTGATACACAAAAGATCAGCAAGTTTCAATTTCTGTATTTATTCATTGGTACCATCCCCGGAAACAACCCAATATAATCGTTTTGTTGAATACCCAAAATGAACAACATCCGTGAACGAGACACCTGGGTACTTGCCATCAACCACCTTTCCCATATCTCATCAAAATTCCGATCACAAAGGCAGTTATTTGCCGAACAATTTGCGGATGGCCCACATAATAATGGAAGAATACCGTTTACATAGTGGTCATAAATAACATAATTATTCATATATTGATGATTTTATTAAATTTTGACGATTGCTATTGAAACCAATTTCAGAACGAAATGCTTAACAAAGCAATTATTAAATCGATGTATGCAAGAAAACATTCTTATCTTTCTCTTAAAGATGTATGTGTACATAAATCAAAATGGTCATAACTGCTTCTCTTTTTATTGTAACGTAGAAAAATTACCTTTTAATACCGCAATATGCGATTAATTCCAAATAATGACCACGCAGTCATCTCTTATTCAGCGCATTTTGGACATGATTTTATTGCAGCTGAAAGAAAACCGCATGAAACAACTGCGCAGTTTCTATGACTTCTATTTGTTAACAGTCACTTTTGTAGGCTAAAATCGCATTAAAAAACAACTACACAGTGCCTTTGGCTACTGTGTGTTGACATTTTGAACATTTATATTCATATAAGGTTTTCAGCATCCATATTATTGCCTACACATTTTTTTAAACAAGATAATCATCTGCCGATACGCGAGATAGGCAAGTCATCAGCTAAAAACCAGTGATTGGAATGAATTTATACAATAAAGTGTGCCCAACATACAATCATAATGTCAGACGTGTTGCATTGTGGAAGAACTCTTTCAGATATATGAAAATGGGCATACACTTTATAAATAATTACATAATCATTATCAGAAGAGATAACAAACAGCCTGACAAACGCTTTGAGTTTGTTTATTAACATTATATCGTGTTTTCGAAATGATTATTCGATAATCTGACATTCAAATGTACTACTTCACAATAAGGGAGAAATAAACATACAACATGTATGTACATACCCCCAAAGTGACCGTAGTTGTCAATTTGGTAGATTGTACATGTATCAACATAATAACAATAAGATTTTTCAAGTATTAAGATCTGGGAATATTCCGAAATGTAATATACATCATTAGCCCAGTATGATATTTCTATGGTACACAGGCGTTTACTGTTTGTACTAAAAGCGTCCTTAAACACCATATAAAGAAATTAAACTGAACGAAGGGTTTGAGCTAGAGTTATGAAACGGTGCTACATCCTGTCCGATTTAGATGCACCCTTCTGTGCTCATAGAGACCAGAATATAATAATTATTAAGATTTTAAGACTTTCAATTTTAATTTTTAGCAAAACTTATTACGCTTCAGACTCGAAACAACCCAAGTGCGATTGGAATACTACTACTACTAATAAGTCTGATCAACCAAAATGGTGGTACCGAACTTGCATCCAGTTGAAACATACTAAAACAGTTTTATTGCGCCATTTTAGGCAAACTAATGATCATTTTGATTTTAATATGTATAAAGAAGCACGGTCATCCTTTAAGAACGTATGTAGAAAGAAACAATTAGAATATCAAAAGCATGCACGTCAGATGTTAATAGATAACAGTAGAAACCCAAAGTTATTTTGGTCAACATTAAAGCGATGTACATATAAACAGCCTGAGGCAGTGAGCTCAATTAAGCCTAATGAGTGGGTTGAATATTTTAAATCTTTACTTTTTAAAGACAATCAAGTGTCTGTTACTGGCTTGGATATTTCTAATACGGCTGAACATATCGGAATTGAAAATTTATTAAACGCACCTATCACAAATGAGGAAATCGAGAAAAGTATAAGGAAATTAAAAGCTGGAAAGGCACATGGTATTGATGGCATAGGCGCTGAATTCTATAAAAATACCATTACATTGATAACGCCTATATTGAATATAATATTTAATAAAATCCTTTCATCGGGTGAATTTCCGGATAGTTGGAGTACTAGTCTAATTACACCTATCTATAAGTCTGGTGCTAAAAATGACCCAGCCAACTATCGTGGTATTTCTTTAATTAATGTTATATATAAGATATTTTCAAGTATTGTTACAGAAAGAATCACAGAATGGTCAGAGCAATACAATGTTTTAGATGAATCGCAAGCTGGTTTTAGGGCAGGTTATTCTGTTGTTGATAATTTGTTTACATTACAATGCCTAATACAAAAATATTTGTCAAAACCAGGCGGCAGATTTTACGTGTTGTATGTTGATTTTCAAAAGGCCTTTGATTCCTTGGGTCATTACAAACTTTTTACTAATATGATAAACAAAGGAATAAAAGGTAAACTCATAAACGTAATACTGTCGATGTATTCTAAACTCAAAGCTCATATAAAATTAGATAATTCTGGTGGTCTTTTTGATGACGTCATAACAAATGAAAACGTAAATACAAAAAAGTTTATGCTAGTGAGGGTTTTAAGTGTAATATTGGGACAAGGCAGGGAGATTTATATTCTCCAATTTTATTTAATCTTTTTATCAATGATCTATGTCAATATCTTAAAGATAGTTGTAACCAGGGTGTTTTTATCACGGACAATATTCCTGATATACACTGTTTACTGTACGCAGATGATGTGGCAAATTGTGCTGATACTGCCATAAACCTTTAACGACAATTAAACGCTACCTCCAACTTTTGTAATGAATATGGGATGCAGATTAATCTGAAAACAACTGAAATTATTGTATTTAGAAACGGAGGCCCATTACGCCAGTATGAAAATTGGACGCTTAATGGTAACATCGTCAGAATTACATCGATGTACAAATATATGGGTTCATTGTTTACTCCAACATTATCTTGGTCTGCAGCGAAATCCAAATTAGCAGCTCAGGCAAGGAAAGCCATTTTTTTAATTAAAAACTATCAGTTGTCATTTGGTACGTTTAATCATAATGAATTTTTTAAACTTTTTGATACAATGGTCTCCCCGATACTGACATTTGGCTCAGAAATTTGGGGATTCAAGGAATGTAATGAGATTGAAAAAGTACAGCTTTTCTTTTGTAAATATTTTCTCGGAGTTAAGAGTTCTGTAAATAATTGTGTGGCTTTAGGTGAATGTGGTAGATTACCAATGTTCACTATTTATGTCTCGAAATGTGTAAAATATTGGTGCAAAGTATTACAAATGCCTGAAAATAGATTCCCTAGAAATTCATATATTATGATAAAAAATCTGGATAGTTTAGGTAGGCGTACTTGGGCAACTTATATAAAAGAAATATTGTTTACATATGGCTTTGGGTATGCTTGGATTGCCCAAGATGTGGGAGATATAAATATATTTATGTGTCATTTTAAAATAAGAATTGCTGATTGTTGTAGACAAACATGGCTTGGTGATGTAAATAATTCCTCACGTTGTGATACTTATAAATGCTTTAAGTCTTTATTGAATGTTGAAAGATACCTTAATATCAGTTAACCGTTTCCTGTACGAAAATCATTGGCAAGATTTAGAACATCTAGTCATAAACTTCATATTGAAATTGGTCGATTTTTTGTATTGATAGAAATGATCGCTTTTGTACTTATTGTTTATTGGATAAAGACATACTTGTTATTGAAGATGAATATCATGTGTTTTTTAAGTGTTCAAGATTTAATGACATCCGGGAAAATTATTTGTTCTCTTGGTATCGTGGAAATACTGACATTTTTCATTTCTATAATATGATGACATCGGAAAATGTTACCCATATTAAATCCATTGCTCTTTACATTCATAAACTCATGTTAGCTATAGATAACACTTAACTTGTTAACCAAGAGACACAACTCTTATTTAGTACATATATGCATTTTGTTATATTTGATTTGCATTGTAACATGTATTATGGGCTGGAGGCCTTTCATTGAATAAACTTTCGTTCGTACTACTGCGAAGTAATAATTTTGCTTTGCAATTTTACAATGTTAACGCTTTCATGTATATTGTTCTAGGTCTGACCCTGGGTTCTGTAACCAAAACAAAAACGAAGCATAGGAAATGTTGTATGAAATACAACGACTGCTAGCTCTGTCATGGCCCTTAAGAAGTAAAAAAAAGATTTCAGCTAATAACTTTTCTTTCTTTTTAAAAGATAACCTGTACATGTGATATGCAATAATGTAATTATGCGTTATTAAACTGTGATGTTTTCAACTTAAAAGAAAACTATTGTTTCATTTCAAATCAAAAGAAATTAACGTCACAACGTTTTGATCCTTTTCATATGATTTGCTAGACTGCAGTGTTGTTAATGACCTGCAATGTTGACAGTGCAATTTCTTTGTCAAAAAGGTCTAACCCAATAGCGAGGGTGAATAAACTAAACGCAACAATTGGCATTAGTAGAATTATTATGCACATACAATTTAGCCAAACCAGGGGTGACGGTGTGTACACACAGAGTATTAAGACAAACTGCATATGTTGTTGTCTCAATTCCACCACTAGAGCAGAGAAATGTTTCAAGATCCCTGGGGTTTGGTGTGTTCCAGACCTCATAATCAATTAAGAAAAATCCGAGGAATACTATTTTTCAAGTGGTTGGCTCTTGAACGGGCTTGTCGGGAGAAAACCTTTTTCTTATATCCCCTATATGCCAGCCGACCCGCAATGCTAGGGCAAACATTGATAGGTCCATTCATATCATAACTGTTCTATTTTTTTCGTAGTTATCGAGCTTGATCATTATCTTTATCTAGATCATTACCAGCGTCCGCCTGGCACTATTCAGTTTTATCATTAACTTTCAGTTTGACGTTGTGCTACATGCAAAACCATTTTCAGCCGTATTATCGTTATCATCGTTATCACAATTACGAACATCGGCTTTATAAATAATTAGATTTTCAAAAATAACACCATTTACGATTGTATAGAAGTTAAGCATGATGTATATACGTCTGTACACGATGTGGCTAGTTCAGTTTCGTACAGATGTCGATGTACTCCACGACAAATCATAGTTGATTCGCCATAAGGCCGTTTATTATGTCGCAACAGGTTGTTTGTAATCCGACTTGTATTGATCTGGGTCGCAATGACTCGGCAGTTGCTTTATGACGGCGAGACCCGACGAGAAATACGCCAAAATGCTACACTATATACGGAAGATGAACTAGAGATAATACAGGTGAGTTGCGTCATCCGCACTAGAGATTTCTGGACGACAATTTAACACAGTTCAAAAATCTCACGTTAGGAATTACGGCGACACGCAGTTCGACTTCATACGACGTATAGCAACATCTCTTCGACTACCACACGACAAGCAGAGACGAGGAACGAACAGGCCGTATTGTGGGTGTAAGTTTATTTCTACTCGCACTCGGGCAGGGCCCACTCGGTAAGTGGTCCCGGAAGACGGTGTTTTTGTATTAGTGGTGCGGCGGGGAATCTAACCTGCGATACCTGGAATGACAGTCCGGTGTGTTACAACTATACGACCATGATTCTTAGCTACAGCCGTGACAGTGTCAGAGGGTGCACCGTGTTTGCAGCATGCCTTTAACTAAGCAAGGTCCTATCATTCAATTTGCGTTCGATCGCGTACTTATTTGTCTGTCTGTACCCTCCTCGCCGGACAAAATACTTTTGTAAGCTACTCAATAAACAATACTTGTTCTTTATAAACGGTCCTTCACTTCATTCACCATTTATATGACATATGTATAACAGGTTTCTTGTGACGCAGGGCTCCGCATTTAGCAAACGCCTAAAAACGTTTAATCGTCTAATGTAACAGTTATCTTCAAGAGCTCGTTGCCATCCACATAAGTACCTAACTTGGGCGAACTTAACGGGTACAAATAATATTACAATCATAACCGTGATGAGCCCGATTATGTTCTTTAGATGATGTTAAAAGCAGTTTACATTATAGCCTGTAATTTTATGATAACGATATTGCGTTATTTAACTATGCATTGAATTAATAGTACAAATTTATTTTCAATGATATCATGTATCATACTTGTTTAAGGAATAGCTCTATTTTCATTGGCTGGAGGAGCGACACAATGAGCAAGATATGTGTTGAAGACGTGGTAATACGTCTGAAATATGTCGACATAGTAAATTATAGCTATCGTCATTAGCTTTAATATACGGACATATCTATGTTTAGGAACAAAACCGTTTCAGAGGCGTTTAATATCGTTAAATTCAACCAAAGAGTAACATAAATGCATATTATTATTAATTCCATCTGCACAGTGGACCGGTTATTTAAAACAAAAGCCGACAACACTCAGACAATTATAGACATTACCACACAGCTAATTTTAATTAAACAATCGGTATGGCTAGGCTCATTTCCCGGGACTATTATTAATCATGGACCAAACAATAAATGGATGAACAGGGGATAGGGCAGAAAGCAGAAATCCCTTTAAATTGAATTGTATGGATACATTTGACATTTAATAAGTTACGGCTAAGAAATTCATTGCATTGCAAGGTCTGGATACTTGTTTTTTTGTTTCCTGTTTTCTCAAAATGACGTGATATTAATCATTTCTTTTTTTCCTTTTCTTGGAAATTACTTGGTCAAAACGAAGTCCAATATTGCTCGCGAACCATCAGAACTCTATTTGACACGTCGGATATTACTGCCTTATAAATAAGCGTCCGTATTTGGGCATATCGACACACTAGTAATAAAATCGGAGCAATTGGAAACATATGGACACAAGTAACGCAATTCTAGACCAAAATTTGTATATTTAATCTTCCGCAAGATTATTCATGAGAACACGGGGTGTTATTCTGTGATACAACCAAGATAAGTACGATATGGCGTTTATGTATTTTTTCAACGGTAACATATCCAGAAATATCTCATGAAAATTGTAATCACAAAGCATCTATTTGGCGAACAATTTGTTGATCGCTTACGTAGTTAAATCCCATTGAAATCATTAATATCGCTATATTATCACATATTGATGATTTTTCTAGACGAAAACATTGCGCTTCAAGCTAATTCAAGAACAAAATGCTTTTCAGAGCAATTGATAAATCGATGCATACTAGAAATAAACAAGAACGAATAATGACCGCAATTCTTCTTTAAAGCAATTATGGACATGATTTTAGGTGAGAGAAAATCCCATTAAACACGTGTGCAGCGCCTAAAACCAATTTTTATTCTCATTTTTTGTAGTTTTATATTCGCATAACCTATTCCACTTCCAAATTCATTTTCAAAATACATAATTTGTAATGTTGTAGTCACTGCACCAAAGCAGCCGAGATAGGAAAGAGAGCAGCTAATAGCCAATGATGAAAACAATTTAACACAGTAAAGAGTGCCTAAACATACAATCATAAGCTATTCGTTTTGTAATAGCTTTGACCATTTTTTTTTCAGATAAGTTTAATGGGTGCATATATTTTATATATTAATGCATTCACATAATTGGAAGAGATAGTTTATGCCTGAAATACGTTCTGGAATGTTTATAAACATAGATTCATGTTGTTAAAATGATTAGTTAAACATGTGACATGATTCAAATGTACTAATTATCGTATTAATACAATATTTGTTAACAACACAGAAGAAAGATACATTATATAAACTTCAAAAACATTACAGTTGTCAAATAGGTAAAATCAATCAATCTAGAATCAACACACCTCCGTGGATTCTTGATAAAAGAACACGTATATTCACGCCGTTCATCTGATGGATTTTATCAAAGTCATGTATTTGTTGATTTTGCTTGTACAATGAACCAAAAGTCTTGTTTGGCTGGAGGCACCACACCGCGTGAAATCAGATAGAATGTGTTAGTATATTATCCTTTCGCAAAAACATTTACGAGAGGATACGAGGTTAGTAGTTGATACTCAAAAGATCAGCACGATTAAATGTATGTATTTATTAAACGGTTCCATCATTAGAAATAACCAAATGATATCTTACTGCAGATTTCCTAGAATAAACAACAGTCGTAAACAGGACACATGCGTAGTTGCAATCAGCCACCTTAATCATATCTCATGAAAAATCCAATTTCAACATGATTTCAATTGAAAGAAAATCGCATTAAACAACTGCGCAGTGCCTATGGCCACTAATAATGCTGATATTCGTTATAAAGGAGTATCTAGGCAGTTCGGTAGAGTTTTGGGGGAAAGCAGATTTTGCTAAAGGATGTTGATTTGTGAATAGAATCCATAAATTTATCTTTGTTTTAGAAGAAACCGCATGTATAAATGGTTTGAAATAGAAACCAATAAACCGCTAAACTGCTTATCTTGAAAACAAAGTTGAAAAACGCTTCAGAGTGATAATGTGTGCATAAAAACAGTAAATATATCATTGTTTTAGAAAAAAGTCATGTTTACATGCTTTGAAATTGCTGATATGAATGCTTGGTCGACTTTTTTTGAAAAAATGTTGATAATTGCTTCAAAGTGAAAAATTGTGCATAAATAGAGTTACTATACCATTGTTAAAGAAGAAAATGCATGCATACATGCTTTGAAATAGGAAACCATTTTAGGCCGCTAAGCCGCCAGGCCGCTAGGCCGCCAGGCCGCTAACTTATCGCCGCTAGGCCGCTAGGCCGCTGAACTGCTTGATCGACTTTGTTGAAAAAATGTTTATAATCCCTTCAGATTAATAGCTTGTGCATTAAAACATTTAATTTAGCATTGTTTTAGAAGAAAACGTATAGAAAAATGCTTTGAATAGAAAACAATTAATGGCTGCTATGTAAATGTCTGATTGAAAAAACTTTTACATTTACAATTGCTTTGAAATAGAGAAAAAATAGGCCGCTAGGCCGCTTGGCCGCCAACTTCACGCCGCTAAGCCGCCAGGCCTCCAGGCCGCTAGGCCGCTAACTTCACCCCGCTAGGCCGCTAACTTCAAGCCGTTAGGCCGCTAGGCCGTCAACTTCACGTACATACAGCTATCCCCAAGTAAATATACTCATATAAATAGAAGTATGCACATTACCGTTTCAGAGGTGTCAATTGATGTACGCAATCATTATGTCAAACAGTATTACGAATTGCCACTGTCTGTTGAACCATTGATTTACAAGGCCGGGAAGTGAATTTAACGTAGATTTAGTGATACATCGATAAACCGGGTGGGGTCGGGTGGTTGGGTGTAGTAGAATTCCTAGGAATTCGAATGTTATGGCTTAAATTAAGACTGAATAATGACTTACGCCTATGAAATGTAATTTATTGCCAAAATGATCTGGGTATTGGTATTGCTGGCTTCTCTGAAGGTCGTGTAAATCATCTCAAATTTCCGGATGTGTTCATTTCCTTTTCTTAGAAAACCACACTTCCATTTGACAGGTCGGAAAGTAATGCCTTATAAATATGCGCCCGTAATTCGAGTAACTTGTAATTCAACAACAAACCTCTGCGGACTGTTGATAACAGAGTAAGAAGATAAACCCCTAAGCAATAGCTACCCCCCCCCCCGCCAACAATTTATATCGTTTGTGAGGGAGGGGTGCAAGTAAAACGGTTGCGCCCCTAAGTCTCCGTCGTCGATTCAAGGATTCACCTCTGTTTTGTATATTTAGCCTTCCATAAAAACATTCACGACAGCAGAAGAAGTTATTCCGTTGATAATCAGATCAGTCCTATTCCATTTATGTCATGATTTATTCAACGGAAACATCCTCGAAAACAGACCAACGTTATCCTTTTGAAGATTCATCTAAATATACAACATTTGTAAACAGGACACCTGGGTATTTGCAATCAACAACTTTTCTAATATTTCATGAAAATTGTAATCATAAATCAATTATTTGGCATACATTTTGTGGATGACCCACATATGTAAAGCTGTTTACATTGTGCTCATCATTAACACTCTAAATTCCATATTGTTGATTATATAAGATTTGGGTGTAGACATATGGACTCAAGACACTCAATTTAGACAAAATCCAGCGTGTAAAAAATCTAAATTAAGTGTTTATAAGTGCAAACAATAACAATTTAACAATTGATAAACAGACCTATTTTTATAGAGTATATATGTACTGTGTTGTTTGTGGAGTTTTGTTCTGTTGTTCCATGTTTCTGGTTTGTTGTTGTTTTTTTGTGTTCTATGTCTTTGGTGTTTCCTCCGTGCCAGTAAACGGGGTTTATGTTTAAACTTTCGGCTACTGGGATTGCTTCTGTAGTTTTCATATAAAATTAGACGAAAAAATTGCAATTTAAAACAATGCTTTACAAAGCAATTGATAAATCGATGCATACTTGAAAATAAACTTTATCTACAGAGATGTATCATAACATGACGCAAATTTGTCAGAACTGGTTCTCTTTTTGTTCATACTTTGAACATTTTACCTTTCAAACCGCAATTTACGATTTATCCCAAATAAGTACCAAACAGCCATACATTATTCAGAGCATTTTTGGACAAGATTTGATTTCAGTTGGAAAAAAAACCGCATTAAACAGCTGTGCAGTGTCTATGGCTTCTAGTTGTTAACAGTTTTGTTTAAGCAAAAATCACATAAAATAACTACGCAGTGCCTATGGCTACAGTTTTTGATATTTTGTTACATTTATGTACAGACAAGCTATTCAATATCAATACTGTTTTCCCAATACAGTTTTTGAAATGTGATAGTCATCTGCCGAAACGCGAGATACGGATCACAGCAGCTAATAGCGGTGATGAGAATTAATTGACACAGTAGAAAATGCCCTAACAAACAATCACAATGCCAGACGTGCTGCAATGTGAAATAACTCAGATAATTATATGGGCGCAAACTTCATAAATGATTTCATAAACATATATAGAAGAGATAATAAACAGGTTAACGAGAAAATAAACAGGTTAACGAGAAAATACGCCAATATGCGACACTGTGTGCCGCAGATGTACTAAAGACAACACGGGTGAGTTGCGTCATCCGCACGAGATTTTTCTGGACGGCTTTTTTAAACAGTTCAAAAATCTCACTATGTGAATTACGGCGACACTCACTTCGACTTCATACGACGTATAGCGACATCTCTTTTACTTCCACACGACAAGCGGAGAAGAGGAACGAACAGGCCGCAATGGAGGGATGTAAGTTTATATCTAATCGCACTTGGCAATGCCCAGTCGGCGAGTGGTCCCGGAAGACGATAAGTACTTTTTTAATTAGTGGTGCGGCGGGGAATCGAACCCGCGATCTGTGGAATGACAGTCAAGACTTTAACCACTAGACGATCATTGATCTGACATGATTCGTAGCTACAGCCTTGACAATGTGAGAGGGTCACACCGTGATCGCATAAACAAATATACAAAATCAAATATCAAGCCATTAACTAAGCACGGTCCTTTCTTTCAATTTGTGCTTATTGCGTACATATTTGTCTGTCTGTACCCTCCTCCCCAAACACAATACTTTTGTATGCCACTGTACAAAAAATGAATTTTTGGTAAACGGTCCTTCACTTCCTGCACTATTCCCATACGTTGCCCCTAAAACGTCATAAACATCATGGTAGAAAGCTAAATTTCACGAAGAAGTCATTATCAGCAAATAATCGGCAAGGAAAATGACAACAGTTGCATAATTTATGTGCTGATATGAAAAACAGGTTTCTTGTGACGCAGGAGTCCGCATTTAACACAAACCTCAAAACGTTTAATCGTACAATATAATAGCTATCTTCAAGAGTTTGTTGCGATCCACGTAAGTGTCTGGCATGAGCTAACTTAACGGGTACTTGGCTGTAAAGTACAAATACTATTACAATAATTTTATCAATTTGACATTAAAAATGGTATTAATTTGATGTTCAAAGCAGTCTACATTACAGCTTGTAATTTTTATGATAACGGCATGGCGTTATGTAACTATGCATTGAAATGATATGAACTTATCTTCAATGATATCACGTATCATTCTTGTTTTAGGAATGAATCTATTTTAATTGGCTGGAGGAGCGGACCAAATGGGCGAACTGAGCAAGATACGTATTTTAAGCTTGGTTATACGTTTGAAATATTTCGACATTTATAAATTATAGCTATCGCCAGTAGCTATAAATATACAAACAAATGCAACTTAGTTACGACTAAGAAATGCATTGCATTGCAAAGTCTTTATACTGGAATTGCTGTTTCCTGTTTTCTCAAAATGACGTGATTTTCCGGATTTGTATCTTGTTTCCTTTTCTTGGAAATTTCTTGGTCCAAACGAAGTCCAAGATTGCTTGTGATCCGACAAGTAATTAAATCGTATCAGTTGAAGACATATGGACACAAGAAACTCAATTTCAGACAAAATTCAGTTTGTTGGGAGTCGAAATAGAGTGTTATACGTGTAAACACTTGAATCCTATACTAAAGCATTTCGAACAACTTAATTGTTTCGTTTATAATAAAACATAATTGTATACGATATTTTCTAAGTTTATCCATAAATCACGAATGAACAAACCTTTGTAGGTTGTTGATAAAAGAACTCGTAAATATTCACCGGTTATTTGTTTCGGATTTGATCAAAGGCTGATTGGGACTAAAACATATATGAGTTCAGACCATCGGTCTCAAAAAATGAAAGGCATAGGGTAGGAACAAAGTATTTTTAAGTCCAGTCAAAACAGCAAAGCAAGTCGCCGCAATGCTTACTATGACATTTCGGTGTATATCAAGTATTTAAAAAAACTTACAGAGCTCTGCATTGCTATTAATTGCAATCAACTCAAATGGTCAACAACTCCAACACGAAAAATCGGGAATTGGGGTGGATGGTAATCTGGGGTCGACGAGTTTCAAGTTGCCAGGTAGTGTCGGGTTGCCCTAAACACAAGTATTAGGCCTAGTTGTTGAGTTGCCAATAAAATGAAACCGAAACTCTTGATTTCACACCGCGAGAGATCGAATATTATGCGTTTGTATATTAAGCCCTCCGCAAAATCATTCATGAGCGCAGGGGAGGTCATACTGTTATCAACCCGAGAGAAACACGGTACGCATTGCATCAATGTGTTTATTCAACGATAACATCCCCAGGATTAACCTCATTTCTCATATCTCATGAACATTCAAATCACAAAAGCAGTTTAATATTTGGCAAACATCTGGTAAACCCGTTTGCCTTATACTCATTTATAATGTAAATTTATAAGTAATTTATAAAGTTATCACATATTGAATATATTATTTGACGCAAACATTGCAATTTAAACTAATTTAAGAACTAAAGCCTTTACAAAGCAATTGATAAATCGATGCATACTTGAAAATAAGTTTTCTCTACACATAACTTCTTATATCGACGTGATAAATACATTCTAGGGGTAAACGAAATTGGTCTTATCAGTTTCTCTATTTAATGGTAGTTTGTACCTTTTCCCTCTAACTCCGCGATTTGCAATTTATTCCAAATATATAGTAGCCATGCTACTTATTCAAAGCAATTTTGGACATAATTCAGTTCAGAAAATCGCACTCAACAGCTGCGCAGTTCCTATGGCCACTATTTGCTCAAAATGTTGTACTTTTATATCCAGAAAAGCTATCAATTCAACATTTTTCATAAACATTTTTGTAACGTGATAGTTATCTGCCCTAAAGCTGTCGTGATAGGAAACACAGCAGCTTATAACCAGTGAAGAAAATAATTGAACATACTAAAGAGTGCCTTAACATCATAACGCAAGACATGTAACAATTTGGTGAAAATCTTCCAGGTATTAAGTAAAATGTGAGCACATTTTTATAAATGAATTCATTAACATGATCAGCAGAGTTAACCAACTGTCTGCAATACGCCCTGGACTCGTTTATTAACATAAGTATATATTAATAAAATGATTAGTTTTAATATCTGACATGATTCACATGTAGTAGTTCATCGTAGACGATACAATATGTGTAAACAACATAGAAGAAATATACAATATATATATACGAGGGTCATCCCTACAGTTCGTGGACTGTAATGATTAATATTGATAAAAGATGATAATAAAGTAAAAGTCTGCAAATAAGCAGAATATAATGTCATTTATACATTTCAATAACAAAATATTCGTATTACTGACAGGTAATTAGATGTAGCATATTTAATTTTCATTACATTCATCGCCGTAAACCCGCAATATATCTTTTAAAAATAACGGCATTGTCTTGAGAATTTACATGTTGGCAATTCAAACTCACATGACGTTTACCGCCAAATTTCAACGTCATATCCGGTATATTGATATTGTTATGTAGCACACACGTAGCACTGTGGTTTCAACGCTTAGCGTCACGGATGGCGACGTCAATTCGTACTGAACAACGAGCGGCTAGTAAGTGCTGCGTAAATGCTAGCTACACGTCTACACAGACTTGCATTTTTTAAAAAGACAGAAAAATCGTCCAAGGTGTCCAGATCTCTCCTTATTCAATGGCACAGACGTTTTTCCGACGGTTGGGAATCAGTAGCAGATGACAAACTACCTGGAAGACCAGCGGTGGTTGGGGCAAATGTAGAAATGGTGCGACAAATCGTGATGGAAGACAGACGGAAGACCTATCTGAAATTGCTGAGGGAGCCGACATTGGACATAGCTGTACGCATTAAATACTGACTGACATGCTGAACCTATGTAAGGTTTCGGCGAAGCGGGTCCCTCGTTTATTGAAAGAAGAAACACGCTCTCAATGTGTTGCAGCGTCCATGTCGTTTATACGACGATGGGATCGTGATGACGAGGAGTTCTTGGACCGCATTTATTACCTGTGATGAAACATGGATTCATAACTACGATCCCCAAACAAAACAACAATCCATGGTTTGGAAGACACCAGACGCACCCCCTCCAAAGAAGGCACGAGTCAGCAGATCCGCACTGAAGACAATGTTTATCTTTTTCGATGGACCAGAAGGGATGCTGCTTTCCCACGCAGTTCATCATGGATAAACCATCAATGCCAGTTATTACTAGAAAGTAAAGATACTGTACACCTAAAAATGTGAATGATAAACATAATTATAATGCTAAATTATTTATTTTGAATTTAATATCAGTTTAAGCTAAGTTAACATTAAACAATAAACCTAGTCTATATAAATTTTCACTGTTTCAATAATGATTCGTTCAAATCACGATTTCAGGGTATCCGCCGGAATCTGGTCCGTGCGTTCCTGAAGAAGAGGCCAGGAACGGACAAAGAGTCCATGATTATTCAGCAGGACAATGCCCCACCCCTTCGTGCACACGAGACTCTTATGACTATTGATTTCATTGGACTGGAACGGATAATTCACAGTCCATATAGTCCAGATATAGCCCAATGGACTTTGCTGTCTTTCACCGCTTGAAGAGTGAGCTTAAGGGAAAACGATTTGAAGACATCAATGACATTCAGACACAGGTTCGCTCATTTGTTAAAAGGTGTTCCAGTGACTGGCACAGAGATATTTATGACACTTGGATAAAGCGACTTCGGAAATGTATAGCAAATAACGGTTAATATTTTGAAATATATTGTCGCCTTTTAGATCTCGACGACATAACGTCGTTCAAAGTGCTCCGTACAGTGGCTTATGTGCTACGTTCAATGTACTACACATTTGTTATTCGTAAATATTTTTGTATATTTGTTTGTATGCAGAGAGCACCAACATAGAATTATTGAGACACAGTGTTTTCTTGTTTTTTTTTCAAAAATGTTTTTGAAAATACTAAGTCCACGAACTTTACGGATGACCCTCGTACATATCTACAAAATGATCACAGTTGTCTAATTGGTAGTAAGTACATACATTAAAAAATACCAATATGGAGTTGCATGTAAAAAGCACTGAAATACCTCGAAATTCTATTTACTTCATGGCCAGTGCGGTATTTCAGTGTCACATACACTTAAATTACTTTTGTATTTCAAGCACGTCCTTAAACTCCAACTAAAGAGTTGCAACTGAACGAAGGGTATTAGCTAGAGTACGGCATGGAGCTGCACAACGTCCATTTTAGTAGCACCCTTTTGCGCTCATGGCGACCAACATATTATAAGTATATATCATGCGTTTCCGGTACGGATAGAAAAATCCGACCCTCGGGCACGTGCGTAAGCCGGTAACAAGGCTTGCCGAGTTACCGGCCACGCAGCGTGCCCGAGGGTCGGATATTTTATCCGGCCCGGAAAACATGATTGATATATTTTCTTGCATATCTAAATTTATAAATTTGTGGAAAAAATGACGTAGAAAACGAACTTTTGTACAATTACACCAAAAGGCGCGTGCGACGTTGTTTACTGACGTCATAGAGCGCAGTAATTTTAAATTGCTAAAAATAGCGTTTTTTACGATTAATTATTTTCAATTTTAATGAAAAGTCTTGCAAACATATATATTTGATTGAGTTTTATTAAAATGGCATAATATATTTTTCATAAACCATACAATAAATGAAATAAGAAGTGGCGCGTTGTTGCGCGTGACTCATCTTACATGGGGTATGTTAGATGGGGTTTTCCAGTCACATGACCGGAAACACACGTCCGTTCTTCTGCCTCCATAAAATAAATGTTTAACTTTAAGACTTTAAATGTTTCGTTCGTTTTCCGTTCTAAAACGTATTGAGCTTCAGCTTGATTATCCAGACCGCAAACAGGCCGAAACGACATACCATAGAGAAATTGTAAAACTACAACGAAGTAAGAGCTTTATTTCGCGATGTAACAATGTTAAATCTTTACATATTAGGTCCGACACTGGGTGATGTATTGAAAAAAGACCGAATTTTAGCTACTTATGTTTTTTTTTTTAAATAGTCTAAAAACAGTTAAAATTGTAGAATTATTGAAAGTTACAGCGACACAAGTTGGACTTAATAAACGTGTTCGCATCAAGCCATGAGTTGAGTACGGTGATTCTGTTCAATTTGAATTCGACCGCGTACGTATGGTACTCTTAGTACATTGCTCGCATGACATAATTACTTCTGTAAGCCGCTCAACAAACAATGAATCGGTTGCGTTGCCCAATAAATCGTTATAAACATCATGCTAGAAAATCAGACTATTCCAGGAAGTCATTGTCAGCAAAATTACGGCTGGGAAAATGACAACAGTTTCATAATTGATGTGTTTGCATGAATATAAGGTTTCTTGTGTTCAAGGACTCCGCACTTAAGCAAAAGCATATTAACGATTAATCGTCTAATATAACAGTTATTTAAGAGCTTGATGCGCTCATTGAGCACCACATACATGTCTGGCATTAGCGAAATTAATCGGTTCTTTGATGTAAAGTACAATTATTACATGCATTACAATGATACATGTAAAGACGGATATATAGCGTAATTAAATTAATATTAAAAGAGGTGTACCTTATACCGGTTTTTGATAGCGACGTTTCTGTCGTAATGAAATACTAGTAAAAAGGATTCTTCAAGGATATCACGTAACACTCTGTTTTAGGAATTCGAGGGCTGCAGGTGTGGCGCAGAGGACCATCAGAGCAAGACATGTTTTATAGACTTGTGTAAGGTTTGAAATATATTAAAAGTTTTAAATGACAGTTATCCCCAAGTAAACAAACTGATATGTATATATATATAGGCACATTTCAGTTTCAGAGGAGGCATTTGATGAACCCAATCAAAATATAAACCTCAGGCTTGTTCTATTACGAATTGTCACTCCCGTTGGACTATTAATTAACCAAAAAATCGACTAAATAATAAATGGATAAACAGGGTGTGGGTAGCAGAAATTCCATTAATTCGAATGTTATGCTTAATTTAAGATTTAGTAATGACTAACAACTATGAAATGTATTATATTGCAAAAGATATCTGGATATTGGTATTACTGGCGTCTCAAAAGGTCGTGTATTCATCTAAACTTTTTCGGATTTGTTTCTTTCACTTTTCATGGAAATTACTTGGTCAAAACTAGGTCACAAGATTTCTTGCAAAACACCAGACCTTTATTTAAGAGGTCGGAAAGTAATGTCCTATAAATATGCGTCCGATTTTCGAGAAACTGGTAATTAAATCGGATTTGCTGAAGACATGTTGACACAAGACACTACATTTCAGACAAACTCAAGCTTGTATAAAGTCCAACTGAAGTGTTTATACGTGTTAACAAGTTGAAAGAAAGCGACATTAAACAACTACGCAGTAATAATGGCTTCTATTCGTTTAAAATCAAAAATCAAAATAAGCCAAATTCACATTAAACAACTACGCAGTGCCTTTGGCTACTGTTTTTGACATGTAGTACATTATATACAGATAAGCTTTCTAAATCCATATTCATTTTTTCTACAAAGTTTTGAGACTTGAGCTTTAGCTCACGACTTTTGTAATAGACTGAGTCCATGTGCAGTTGAAAATCATACTAGAATGTGCAAGATTTCAATGAAAATCAGTTGGTGAAACATACCTCGAATAATGTTTTATTTACAAAATAGTTCATGTTTATTTAAAAGCAAGAGCACGTTATATTTTGCGTGTATTGACAGTAAACACAAGCAAAAATCAGGGAAATGAAATTGCATAACAATTTAAAAATGAAGTACTAGTCAGGGAAACTTACATATAATATACATATTTGATAAAATGCGAATGTTCCCTTCTGCACTACTCTAGCAGTAAAATAAGCTTAATGTTGAATGAGCGAGTGAGTGAGTGAGTTTTGAGCGAGTTTTGAGTGGGTGCGAGCCGGGCGGGCGGGAGAGCGAGTATCCAGTGGAAGGAATCATCGCTCAAGCCGTTCAGAACAATCAGCGCTTTCATTTGTAACGTGTCTAAAACGCGAGATAGGACAGCCAGTAGTTAATAGCGAGTGGTAAGAATGAATTAACACAGTAAAAAGTGCACTATCATACAATCATAATGCCAGACGTGTTGCAATAAGGAAGAACTCTTTCGGATATATAAAAGCCGGGACATACCACCAAAATGACCGTAGCTATCAAATTGGTAGTTCGAACAACTACCCAAAGCTATAACAAGATGGATTTTTAAATATCAAGCCCTGGTATACCCCCAAATGTAATTAACCTCATTAGCCCTGTATGGTATTTTTGAGGTGCATATACTTTTTCTTACTGTACATAAAGCAAGACAACTACAGAATGAAAACTGAACGAAGGGTTTTAGCTAGAGGTATGTGCTACATCCTGTTCGTTTTGGTAGCACCATTCGGCGCTATTGGAGACCAGCATTTACACTGTACCGCCCCTATAAAATTAAATGTTTAAGACTTTCAAAGTTTTGTTTTTAGTAACTCTTTTTGCGCTTCAGCTTGTATATAACACAACTCAACTCAATTTATTTGCAAAAAAGGCCTCCGGCCCAGAATACAACATCAACAAACGTTTACAATAATATTATCTGTGCCACCCGGAGTTGCTGACTGCTTTATGACCATCTATTATCTACTGCAGTCATGATTTGATAGATGAAATATGCAACATGTTTAACGAAAAAGCTATCGTTTCTACTCATTAAACAATTCAATGAAATTTGATATCCAGACTAAAAACAGGCCGAATCGAGGTACGAAATGGCAATTATAGAACTTAGTAACATTTAGTATAAGATTTTTTTTTCGCAATGTAACAATATTAACGTTTTGACGTACATGTATATGTACATGTAGTCTTAGGTCTGACAATGGGTGCTGTATCAGAAAAATGGCTGAATTTCAGCTACTTACATTTTCTTGAAAAAAAAACTCAAAACTAAAAAAACTCGTAGGAACATTGAAAGTAACAGCCACACAAGTTGGGCTTCATACGACAAAGAGAGACATCTCTTCCGCACGACAAACGGAGATTAAAAAGAAACACGCCTGCAACTCGAAGCTACAGTCATGTAAACGTAAGAGAGCATAACGTGTATTCTTCAAGCCATTAACTAAGCACGGTCCTTCCATTCAATGTGCGTTCCATCGCGTACATATTAATCTGTCTATACCATTTTCCCGTGACAAAGTAACTGTTGTAAGCCACTCAAAAACAATGATTAAATGTTCTTCATAATCGGTCCTTCAAAATTACTCCATTCGCATACGTTGCCAAACAAATCGTCATAAACATCGGGGTGAGGGGAATCAGATTATACGAGGATGTCATTATTTGCAAATAAAAGGCTTGGAATATGACAACAGTTGCATAATTTATGTGTTTTCATGAATAATAGGTATCTCATAACGCAGGACTCCACACTTAAACACAGGCCTAAAAACGTTAAAACGTATATTATAACAGCAGTCTTCCAGAGCTCGTTTCGATCCACGGAAGTGCCAAGCATATATTAACTTAATCGGTATTTCGCTGTTAAGTACAAATAGTATAACAATCATAAATATGATGTCCCCGATAGTATTACTAATTTGATTTTATAAAAAGTGTACACTATAGCTTGTAATTTTATGATTACGATAGGGCGTTGTGTATTTATGCATTTAAATACTAGTATCAATTTGTCTTCAATGATATCACGTATCTTTCCTGTTTTAGGAATCGCTCTATTTTCAATTGCTTGAGGAGCGGCGCAGTGGGCGAACTGAGGAAGATAAATGTTATTGTTAGGGTTATACGTTTGAAATATATCGACAGTAATAAATTTCAGCTATCACCAATAGCTGTAAATATACAGACGCATCTATATATAGGAACACAACCGTTTAAGGATTTTAAGATCGTTTAAAGTGGCAATCTTATTCAAAATCAATACATATCCATGAATAACAAATATCAATTTTGACTGATAAACCTTTAACTACTTACTAAATAATGCATATAT